>NW_028277035.1:29241818-29544848 GCF_059951505.1 Python bivittatus
AGTGTGGAAACCTTACAAATTCTCTTTGGACCAAGTAAGTAAGTGTATTTTGGTTTCTTCATGTTGATAGACATAGACAGAGCAAAGTAATTCTTGAGCATTACTGCTAAAATTACTGTGTTGCGTAGTTGAAAAACCTTGTTTCACCTTTTCCAGAGAGGGAAAAATAGCATTCCTCCCCCCCCCCGCATTTTCTCTTGGAGGATAAATGTTTGCTCACAGAAACATTGTTAAACTCCAGGAGTAGTTTTTTGTTTTTTTTTTATCTGCGCTCAGTCGTTACCGACTCTGCAGTGACTGCTTGGACGAGTCCTTGCAGTTTTCAAGGCAAGTGTTTCGGAAGTGGTTTGCCAGAGCCTCCTTCCTAGAGCAGAGCCCAGCTGGCACGCGCAGGAGGTGGGGTTTCTGTTGCTTTGCACCCTTTTCGGACGCGCGCAGTTTTTCGCGCTTACCGGCAACTGCTCCCGACTCCTTTTTGCAAGGCGCCGCCAGCATTTTTCCTCCCACCGGAGTGAGAGTACCCATTTATCTACTCACGTGAGTTTTCGACCTGTTGGGTTGACAGGAACTGGGGAGGAAACAGGAGCTCACCCTGTTTAACGTGAAGGCTGGACTCGAACCGCTGAAGCGTCGACCATTTCTGGCCAGCAACTGGTACAGTACAGTAGCTGGTACAAAAGAAAGAAGGAAAAAAGGAGGAGGGGAGGGGAGGGGAGGGGAGGGGAGGGGAGGGGAGGGGAAAGGAAAGGAAAGGAAAGGAAAGGAAAGGAAAGGAAAGGAAAGGAAAGGAAAGGAAAGGAAAGGAAAGGAAAGGAAAGGAAAGGAAAGGTAAGGTCATTTTGGGAGAAAATTGAGCTGAGTATGTCAGGTATACACACTGAAATAAACAAGTTGATGGATGAGAATCTTTCTGTTGGGCGTTATTTAGGTAGAAAAGGCTGAAAATCTATTGAATTGTTACAGTGTAGCTTCTATCTGCTTTTTAGTGTTTCTTTGTAAGCAAGAAAATAGAGTTGATGCATGATCCCCTAAGATCAGCAAACCTTAGCAGTAAGTACCTTCAAACAAATGACCTTAACTAATTAATAGGATTGAAGTGAATTCCTGATGTATTTCACCTATTTTTGAAAAATGAAATGTATGGAAAAGAACCCAGAATGTCATACTCATTTACATCAATGTTTCCCAGCCTCATGCTGGGAGAGCTGCATGCATGTGCTAATTTAAAGGAGAGATGCTGATTACAAACTGAAATTACTATGGTAGTACAGAAGAAATTAATATTAGGAGTATAAACAGCAACAGTACAATTCCTTTGCTATAACAGCTGTTGCTGCTGGTTGATTTTTTTTTGCTAGTTGAACAGCATGGCTTTCTTGACCTATTTGCATCTGCGTTTTATGTATGTGCACAAGATTAAATATTTTCAGCAGCGTTGAGGACATCAGTGGTGTCACTGAAGTTACTAGTAACCTAATGACTTGATAAGTGGATCTCTTTTCTTTTAACTCGACAGAACAGTATCAGACTGCAGCTTTTAAGGATCCTGTTGTAGTTGAACATTTAAGCAAACTGAGGCCTTCTGGCCCTGACCCTTTATACTTATATATTTGGAAAGCAATAAACATATTGTTTCCTAAGCTGCAATCTAATCAAAGACAGAGCAACCCACAGACCTAATAGAGTGGGACAGTCTTTTTTACATTTTTTGCAACCAAGTGGAGTTTGACTTGATATTATATCCATCACAGTAAGCCATCAAGTCAGAATTGGGAATTTGAGACAGGTTCTTTCTTTCTGCCTGCCTGCTACTTCAGATTCTTTATTCTCATAAAGTCCGTGAGATGACAGTAAGATGCTGCAAATTTGAGGACACTTCTTGTCATGGATTCAGTCTGAAGAAAGAGCACAACACTGAGGAGAAGAACCAAGCTTTATTGGAACAAGTGTTCGGTGCCTGCTTTACCAGATAGAGGGACCCTGAACAATTGAAAAGCAAAGATTTTTATACAAGTGGAGGGCTACAAGGTGGGAAATCCCTGGGATCTGATTTGCTGGCCAGTTTTGGGGAAGCTAGGCAGGTCCTTGTCTTTGTACCTGGGTTATTTCTGTTGTTCGGCAAAGCAACTCTTTTAGGAGGGGCAGCAGAGCTGGAGAAGTCCATTGTTAAAGAGAAGGAATGTTGAGGTCATCAGGCTGATTGAGGATGGAAGGTTGGGGTGTCTCTATGTTGCAATTCCCTTGCTGGGGCTGCCCTTGGGCTGTACTGTGAGTGGGTGAGGAGACTTCTATTCTTTCGTTTAGATGGGATAGTTTGGGTCTGACAGGAGTAGGCAAAGAGAGGAGGTGGGTTTGATCCTGGTCATGTCCAAAAAATTGCATCCTCCATTTTGTTTATTAGATTTATTTTCTCTACTACACTCCTGAAATCTTTTCAAATAGCTTGGCATCAGTATTTAACAGAGAGTACCTGAAAGATCACAAGTGTTTCCCAACACTGTTGGTATGAAGGTGGGTAAGCTTATATAAATGTTTCACTCAGGATCCCAACCACACATGGCTGGTAATCTACACTGTTTTATCACAGCAACATCCCATTCATCATCTCCTTGGCTGGTAGCTTTTGGAATGAACAGGGAATGGTCTTCCCAAATACCAACTCTCTGCAGTAAACTGATTGGGCATGATGGTGCTGGGAGGCTGTTGCATATTTCCTTTCCCCCAAAATTTTGTGGAATGTACAACATAACCCCAATATATTGGAAACGTAGGTCCTTTTTGGTTTTTTTGTGGGAGAGATTTAAATATGGGATTTCTCTTTTCATCAAAATCAATAGGGTTTTTCCAGTAATTAGTTGTGCTCCAAGGCAGCAGTCTAAAATGCTTCTGCAGTTGGTGGGACTATTGTGAACACAGTAGGCAAGTATTTGCTGACATACTGATTGAATTACATATCATGCTAAGCCATAACTAGTATAACTATGATTTGGTTATAGAACAACTGGTTCTATAGAATGTTGTGGTCTACCCAGGTCAAATGTTCACTTGGTAATAACTTGTATCACTAAGTGAGATGATATAATAGACATCAATGTATGCACTTTTAAGAGGGTACTGGAGACTTTCATGGAGGTTCAAGTGACTGTTGGTTGTGAAAGCTGTTTACTATTTCCAGAATCTCAGGCAGTTTATTTTGTCTTCCAGCAATAGTGGAAGAGAATTATTCCCCTTCAGTCCACCTTTGTAGACTGAGGTATTTGCCCAGAATGCATGTGATCCCTATGAGATACAGAATGCTGTTGGAATAGTGCCTTATTTGCTTAGGTTCATTGATTTCAGTGGGGCTTTGCTACTGTTCAATTTGCTCAGAACTGCAACCTTCATTTCCTACCAAATATTTCTTTAAAATATTATTTGAGCCAGAAGGAACTATAGGCAGAACTTGGAAGCAACTGTTGGCATGTGGCAACATGCTATACAAAATCATCAGCATAGTCAGAGTTTGCATTTCAGGAACACAAATCCCACAAATTGTGCATTACAGCTGAATTTTGAACTTCTGTACATTAACACAAGCTGACTGGCCCTATGAAGAATGATGATTGTCCTATTTACCATAGCTGCATAGCCATTACAGAAAGGTTCTATGGGTTTTGAAGGGATATGAATAGCATCTGGACGTAACAACTATGTCTTTCTTTGGATTATGGGTTATCTTCTCTGCTGCTGCTGTGTGCTATCAGAAGACAGTGCAGTTGCTTGAAAGACTTGCAAAAAGATGCTATGTTTGCATCCCTCTTGTCCCAAAGCTCCTTTTGCCATAGAATCTAAAGCACTGAACAGCCCTATGATACACTTATTAATGAGAGGCAGAAAGTCTTGAGAACAGCTGCTATGTGCTCTGGTTTTCTGTTGATATGTAGAAAGAAAGAATGTATATTTGTAGAAAACAAATGTACAACACACACCCAAATAACTGTTAGATCATATAGTGATGTTGCCATATGTCTAAATATTAAGATAGATGCCTATTTAACATTTCAATATTTAATAGACAACATTTATTCAGATTAATTGGGAAATTATTCCCATCTCTGAAACCACTCGATCACTTGGGGGTAATTAGGGTCCTACATTATATATAATTTTATTTCCAGCTGTTACAGTTGCAAATGTTACACACAAATGTGTCATTGGGCACGGTGAAAGAGTATTTCCCAAAAGCATAGTGTGAAGGATGTGCAAAACTGTTCTCGAATGGATGACACATGTGCACACACTGTAAGATTTGGAGTAAATACACTATTTATCTTTGAACATTAATATCAAAGACTTGTTTTATCTTTACTAGGAATATTAAAAGGTTCAATAAATATGCTCCATATGATGAACCTTTTAAGATGGAAGAAGACTCAGCGTTACCCTGTTAACCTGCTAATTGGTGAACTGTAACTTCCTGCTCCTTCTTTTTTTATATAATTTTTATTGCTTTTTAATTAATAACAAAAAGGAAAAAAACACAAAAATAATAATACACAAGAAGAAAGAAAACATTAAAAGGTGCTTTTACAAAAAAGTGAAAAAAATACAAAAAAAAATAAAAAATAAAAACTTAGTGTAGTATACCATTATAACCGTAAATTGTCTGTCTGTCTGTCTGTCTGTCTGTCTGTCTGTCTATCTATCTATCTATCTATCTATCTATCTATCGCAAATATTATTCAAATGCATACATATTTCCAATATATTTATATGACTATCATTTATTTTCACCTACTGTATTTTGTAAACTTCTGGCTCTTTCTTGTTAGATTTTGTTGTTGTCCTCTGCTCCCTTAACTCTGAAAAAGAGATTTTTTGTTTTGTTTTATTTTGACTCGGCAAGTGTTAGACCCTATTCCAAAACAGAGCTGCTAATCCTAGGCAACCAAGGACAAAGTCACTTTCCATCCATTCTGGGGTATAAACCAAAGTTAACTTTTTGTAGGTATCTAGCCAAATAATATCTGCATCACTGGAATGAAGAGATCAAACTGATGATGGAATTTTTAAAAACATTCTTTTAAAGTTTGCACTGATGAACAAGAGAGTGCGATACTATATGAAATGTATTTGTTTTTAGATTTATTTTGCTTTTGTTAGTGATTTATGTGAGGGGTTGTGTGTTCATGTGTGTTTTGATTTAAATTTATACTACAGATTATTAGCAGAGTCTGAGCTGTGAAAGGATCTTCTAGGATTACCTAATGATAAGACAATTTAGTTTGCTATCACTCTGGATTCTTGTTGCAATATGGATTAATACATCTCCAGTTAAGAATATATTAGTTTGTTCAGTTGTTCACATAGGCATCATTTGTCAAGGTGTTTCATTTCCGTTTTGTTGTATAATGACACGGGGAAGGGATCTATACAAACTAAAGTATTTTAAGCCTCTTTTGAAAAAAATCTGAATTATTTAATCCAGTTGCATTTTTATCTAGGACACATGGACGCTAGTTTGTTTTCTCAGTGTTTAGAAGTATCACATGTCAGTAATTTTTTTCTCATCCACGAAAGTATTTAGAAATATGTTGGCAATGAACTAATTTTGTTGCAATGAAAAATAGGTTTCTTATTCTGCTGATGTTATACCAAGCTTTGAAGTACAAACAGTGCTGATTCAGGCAAACTCTTTTCGGACTTCTGATAATGAGAAATTGGATTCTGTGGGTTTCATTTCCTTGTAATGTTAGATAGTTACAGTAGGACTTTTGGTACCTTTTTTATTGAGCGTTAATAATTAATTTCACTGTAAACATTTTGTTTTAAAGAAGAAGAATGAAGTTAACCAGGGTGAATTAGCAGTTCCTAGTCATGTGTATAATATTTGCATACAGCCTGGTTTACGCAGCTGTCTATTCTTTGATACATATTAAATGCAGCTCCTGTGTGTGTCCTGTTGTCAAATAGAATAGGAAGCTGAAAGGAGTTGCTTAAACTGTAATGTAGGAAGTGTGATACGCTTATTATTATTACTACGTTGTCGTCGTCGTAATAATAATAATAATAATAATATCAGATGCGAGTAATTTAAAGAACATGAAAGAGCAAAAATGGAAGAATGTAAGGATCAAGACAAGCCTTATAAAAAAGTATTGGCTTAACACCAGAAAAATTGAAGAAGCTTTGGAAATCATAAAGCAACAAATAACAGCAATAGCTTGGAAAATTAAATGCTATTCAATTTTGAATGCATTTCAATTGAATGCACGAATCATTTAATTTAAGCAAAATCAGGTATTTCAATCAGACCAGAGGTGATTCTACCAAAGTATAAATGGCAATAGAAATTCTGAAAATGGAAAACCAAACAAAAACGAAACAATGCAGTTTTGGAAAGATCTATGGGAAACTCAAAAAGATTATAATAAAAATGCTGGCTGGATAAGATAATCTGAGGATGAATTGAGTAAAAATCAAACGGAAGAACTAATAATGACAGTAGAAATGGTTAAAAATGGAGTGAAGAGGATTAAAAACTGGATGTCTCCTGGAAATGATCAATTGCATGGCTTTTGGCTCAAATATCTGACTAGCTTACCTCCAATTATAGCTAAACAGCTTAATGAAGTATTGCATAAGGGAGACATCAGTGACTGGTTAATAACTGGCAAAACAAAATCTGATTCAAAAAGACCCAGCGAAAGGGACAACACCAGGAAATGATGGGCCGATAACATGCTTGCCTACAATGTTTAAATTACTCACAGGTGTAATAGTGGACAACATCCAAGATTATTTGGAAGAAAATAACATCCTTCCAGTAGAACAGAAAGGAAATAAAAGGAAAAACAGAAGTACAAAAGATCAACTTCTGATTGATAAAATGGTTTTGGAGAACTGCAAAAGCTGAAAAACCAATTTACATATGGTCTGGATTGATTATAAAAAGCGTTTGATTCATTAGCACATAGTTGAATCATCACATGTTTGGAAACAACTGGTGTCAGTAAAAACATTAGAATGTTTATAGAAAAAATAATGAAGCAGTGGAAGACAGAATTGGTGGTTGGAAATGAAAAATATAGACTTGTCTACGTTAGAAAAGACATCTTCCAGGGTGACTCATTATCACCCTTATTATTTGTCATTGCTATGATCTCACTTTCAGTGTTCTGGAAGAAAACAAAACTTGGCTATCAAACAGCAAAAAATGCTAATAAAATCTCACATTTGCTTTATATGGATGTTCTGAAGCTTTATGGAAAATCAGACATCGAAATCCAGTCACTGATAAATATTGTGCGAATTTTTAGCACAGATATAGCAGTGGAATTTGGCCTAGAGAAATGTGCTACCCTTGCAATAAATCAGGGTAAAATCATGAAGAATAATAGAATTGAAATGCCAAATGGCCAAACTATTAGGAGCCATTAGGATGAAGCCTACAAGTATCTGGGCATTTTAAAGTTGGATAACATCAAGCATGGACATGTTAAAAGTGTGATTAGTAAAGAATACATCCAAAGACTGAGAAAATTGCTAAAAGACAAAATTGAACAGTGGAAGCACCATCAAAGCCATCAATACCTGGTCCATACATGTTATATGATACACTGCTGGAATTACTAACTGGACTCAAGCTGAAGTGGACAGTTTGGACTGAAAAACAAGAAAATTCATTATTATTCAATATGCATTACATCCCCGTAGTGATGCTGATACCTGCCCTGCAGAAATGGAGGCAGAGGTTTACTTCAAGTCAAACAAACTTTTGAAGAAGACAAACATGCATTGACTGATTATGTCAAAGACAGTCAAGAACAAGTACTGATACAAGTTAAAAATTGGAACTTATTGAATGTACAGGAAAAAAATGTGAATATTAAAATAATGTAATAAAAGCACTAACAGAATGCTGGCAAGGAAAAGCATTACACAGTTAATTTCTACAAAACATCAAGGGTAAAGTGGATAAAGATAAAACCTGGCAATGGAACATTAAAAAAAGAATCTGAAGGCTTGATTTTGGATGCTCAAGAGCAAGCTATTTGAATTAATGCAATCAAGGCCAGAATTGAAAAGTCATCAAATGAGTCGAAGTTCTGATTGTGCAAAGAAGCAGAAAAAGCAGTAGATCATATACTCAGCTTGTACAAGAAGATCACACAGACTAACTATAAACAACAATACAGTTGCCAAAATGATTCACTGGAACATCTGTAAAAATTATCATTTGCCAGTAATGAAAAATGGGTGGGAACATATAGTTGAAAAAGTAGTTGAAAATCAGCAGGTTAAAATATTGTGGAATTTCCAAATACAAACTGATAAAGTCTTGGTGCATAACACACCATATTTAAACTGTGGCTGAAGAAAGAAGAAAATGCAGATAATTGATGTAAAATAGAAGACAAGAATTGGAGAAGATCACCAACTATCAGGATCTGAAAATCAAAGTTGAAAGATTATGGCATAAACTGGCAGTGGTGGTCTCAGCAGTTACCGGACACTGGCTGCCATTCCAAAAAATGGATGACACTTAAAAAATCTGCGCATTGACAAAATGTCCATCTGTCAATTACAAAAGGCCACACTGCTTGGATCTGCACAAATACAATGCCAATACCTTACGACCGATACCTTACGAATGAAGGCCAACACCAGCTAAAGAACTGGCAGCTGTGATTTCATGCCATTGTGAATAATCATGATGATGATGATGATGATAATAATTTATAAGCCACCCAATGACTCTGGGTGGCTTACAATTGTTAAAACATTTAAAAAACAAAGAACAATAGGAAACACACATACACACATGCACACAAACACACAAGACAGAAGAACAACAAAGGCGAAGAAAATAAACCCAGAAGGGAAATGAAAGAAAGAAAGAAAGAAAGAGAGAGAGAGAGAGAGAGAGAGAGAGAGAGAGAGAGAGAGAAAGAAAGAAAGAAAGAAAGAAAGAAAGAAAGAAAGAAAGAAAGAAAGAAAGAAAGAAAGAAAGAAAGAAAGGGGCATCAGTCATCCTCTCCAAAGGCCTGGGCGAATAGTTGGTCATAGTTGGTCAAAAAAGTAACATAACTTTATCTTTTGGGGAATAATCTAAGCCATGGACTTTATAGGTTATTTCAGTTTGCTTTGTCAGCCATACTGATTTGCACTTATGTCACTTTGTTATCAACAGAAGACACACACACATGTATGGTGTTTCTTATATTTTTACATGGTAGGCATTAGCTCTATGGAACAAGAAACAGCTTCAGCCGTTCTTTCAAATCTGTAATTGTAGTTCTTTGGGAATGTATCTTTTAAATAGATAAAACTTCATCGGCCTTGAAGGATTATAGGACTTGAAATCCAACACATCAAAAGGACACCAAGCTGTAGAAAGCATTAAGTCGTTCATATTTGTTAGATTTATATCCCACCCTTAAGCCCAAAGCTCAAGGGTGGCCTATAAAGCACTCTGTTCTCCAAAGAGAGTGACTAGCTCAAAATCTTCCAACAGAGCTTCCATGGCAGAAGGTGGACTTGAATCTGGGTCTTCTAGCTCATACTCCAGTATCTACAACACTATATCATACTAGTTCTCACTGGACATAGCACTGGTTAGAATGTAACTGCCGAATGATTGTTGCAAGCACAATTAGGTCTCTGCTGTGCTTCCTGGCTTTGAACTTATGGAATATCTAACATTACTGTCTTGAGATTTTTAGATGTTTTAGGTAACCAATGAATCAGTCTGACTTTTTTTTTCTCTTTGTAAATCCCAGTGTAAAATCCTTCCAGGCGGATTCCTCTTTTGAATAAGAGTCAAAGTCTCTAAGCTAGGAGATCTTGAGAGACGTTACAAAACCTAACATCAAGAAACACTCCAATATCCTATTCCCCAGGCACTAGTAGTCTGGTTTGCAGAAGATACTCTAGAAAGTCCCTCAGGATGTGGAGCTCTCCTGTTAATGTATTTTGTAGCGTTATTGAGTGAGGGCATCAAAAGCCATGCAAGAATACCTGGTAGAGGGTTCAGAAACTGAAGCCATATTGAAAGTATGTCTGTTCAAGAATAAGGCCTCTAAATAAGGAACTCAAGTCACTTTTCTGGTTCTTACTTATTGACCATGCTTCTGTCATTGCTTATCTCTTGAACCTTGATCTTGAGTTATTGCTTCAGGTACCTGGTTTTTTTGCTGTTGAACGTTGCCCCCCACCCCCAGTCATTAACTGGTTGTAGGATAAAACAGAATACTTAAGGTGAATGTAAAATTCCTCTTTTTTAGAGATTGTTTGGTGATGTATGAGGATGAACAAAATGAAACTTAATCCAGGCAAATGGAGGGATTGTGGGCTGGAACTGAATTAATCTGAATGGATGGATGCAGCCAGCTTGGATATGACTGTATCCCTTCTGGAAGATTTGAACTCATCTCATGTGGCACTGAAAGCTAATTTACCATTGAGTCTCATTAGTAACATATCTGTCATGCACATCAGTTCTTGCACATGTAATAATCATGTCCAGTTTAGAGTATGGTAATCTATGTGGGGCTGACTTTAAAAACACTCTGAAATCTTCGGCTGGTACCTTGTGGATGCTGGAGGAAGTGACACCAGTTCTTTAATAGTGGCACTAATTACTACATTAGCAGCTGTACAGAAGTCGACTGTCATTACCTCCTCCTGATATATTTCTTTCCTTAATTATGTAGGCTGCCTATGTTCCTGGTGCTTTCCCATCCAAGTACTAATTAGCTCTGACCCTTTTTGGGATCAGCTAAAGTCACACAAGTGCTGCCATCTGCTATAACATAAAGGAGCAAAAGAAAGTTCATGTCAGTCTTTCTTGAAATCATACCTAAGTTATTCTGCTTTCACCACACAATACTTATACTCACTTGCTTACTCTAAGTATCAATATGCATTTTCAAGAACCCATTTTAATGTCTACCATCAGCAATGCTGGATGGCAGATTTAATAAAATTCCAACCCACATATGTGATAGATAGAATGTATTATTTTGCACTGTGAATTTTGATCTAAGACTAAGTCTGCTTTTGCCTTTAATTAATTTTTTTCCAGGCTATTATGATAGTTTTTACCAAAACCATCTTAACAGATAGAAACCCTAGAGTTAACTATGCAGTCACAACATTTTGGATGCTAACAGTAAGGTCATTGCTCTGGCATAGAATCAAATGATTACCACATATATAGTAAATTCTAGATTGCATGGGCATAAAATAATAGTTGCTTTACACAAACTCTGGTCCAAGATCGTTGCAAGGTTTTGTTGTTGTTATTCTGATGACAAAGTTTAGTTATCTGTTTGGGTAAGTCTTAATTTAAACACTGTGAAACTTGCCAGGTTTTTGATGCTGTCATTAAAACAAGATTATTGATGGTAGCTTTGAACTGAGCTCCATAATTGTATCTGCTTATTTTGTAAATAAGTGCAGACTTCAGAATGTGGCCATTTAAAAAGAGACCTCTGGTTTACTAATTTGACAGTACAGTAGCTATACCTGTAAATGTTGTTCAATAATTAGTGTTGTACATACATAGCTGTATTGTTTTATTATCATTTAGTTGCTATTGAAAGTGCTCTTAATTAGTGTTATATTGGCATTCATTGAGTGACATTTACAGACATGAATGGTCACTTTAATCTACTTCCTATTTATTTTGGTTGGCTGCAGCCCTCATCATGTGAAGCAGAAATAATTGTAAGAAACTGCCATTTGCAAGTAAATTATGTTTAATTTTGATTGTTTTATCTTATTATAGATAACATTTTAACACTAATGTTTTAAAATATTAAGTGCTTTCAGAAGGCATTATTAAATATTTTAACCTGTGACACCGTTGTATTATTGGGTGCAATGCTTTTTTAAAATCTCCAAGTTATGGATCAACAATACATATGGTAGAACTACCAACTTTGTTAATAAATCTAGGACAGTATTTCTTAGCTAGGAGCCTTTCAAACTATAGCTTATCCGTATCTGCAGTTGGAAAACAGGAAGGTTGTCAATCAAGCCAAACAATAAGGCTAGAGTGCTATATTTAAACTTGGTAAATTGCAAGTTGTGTAGGCTTGATAGAAAATGAAGTAACTTTCCAAATTGCCCAGTGAGGAGTAAGAAAGTGGAGACTGGATCCAACTACAGCTACATTAGAATTGTGTTTTCCTGAACTCAAACAGCAGGCATGAACTAGAAAAATCCAATTTACTGATGCAGAGGGGAGTGAAGTGATTAAAAGTTTGATCACATCACTACATATTTCTGAAAAGCTTTTCAAGCAAGCATCTTGCCATCCCAGTTATAACAGATATCTTGCAAGTGTGATTACAGGATGTATCTTACGCAGCCTTTCTCAAAAGCATCTCTGTGGGTGCTTCTGAACACAAAGGGTTGCTGCCATAGTAACAGGGTGTTACTTAGCAAGCTTCCACTTTGCTGGGCCAAACAGAGGAGAGTTTTGAATATAGAAGGGAGGCACAGTCAATGCTGCCAGAATATGAATGGCTGCTTGTAGCAGCAGAAGACCGTTAGGCTGCAAAAGAAGTCTGGATCTTGAAGTGTTTGAAAAAGCCCTTGTGTTAGCCAGCCAAAGCAGTTACAGCTATGGCAGGGGAACAGAAAGTTAAGAAAGAGAGAAATTCTGGATAGCCGAGATGTATGAAGATTGAAGAACCTGTGAAGTAGCTGTGTGAAACCAGGACCCCAGAAGAAGCAGTGGAGCTTGAAGGGCACTTAAGAGGACAGTGTGGAAAGGACAGGACATTTCCTTGGTCTGATGATGATGTTGACTACTGGGTTAAAGTCCACAATGACACTGTAAAAAAGATACAGCTCCACCAGGATCTTTCTAAATGTAGGCTCCTTAGATAGGTTAAGTATATTAGCAAACAGATAGTAAGGATTGTTGACCTTCCTTGCTGACAAAAGTATTATATTATAAATCTGCCAGGACTGGATTTGTCTTCTTTTAAAGCAATTGTGCATGAATGGTGTTTCACAGTTAAGCAAGGTAAGTGCATATTAATGCTGTGCAAGTTCTTTATTTTTCTCTTATGGAAAATGCTTTTGGATTTTCTGCAAAAAAATTCTGCTGATTTTTTGTTTATAAAGGAGCAAAAAAGTTGCTTCCTCACCATCATTTCATTGCCCATACATACTGAATAGCAATGCTATTCTCAGTGTATAGAAAGTCTCCTTTTTGCTGTACTGGCTATTAAAACAAGTTTGAGGCTGGAGTATTAAGGAATAAAATTATTACTTTGGACACTCACCCTTCTACCCCACCCCTTGTTGCAGCATTTGTACATTGCTAGACATAATGTTGGGGTGAGCCGATGAAAACTGGGAATTGCAGAAAGGTGAATCTTTGGAATCACAAACATTGTGCATGTATTTTTCTCTTTGTAAATCCAAGCAAGATTTATTTTCTTCCTCGAAATAAATTTTGGCGGTGGCTGTACATTTTTACTCTAGAGATCTCTAGCATATAATTTGTCACAGAAAGGCTTTGTTCTTTTGTTGGTGGTGTTTTAATTTGGCTGAAAGAAACAAAATAATTTTGTGTGACCCCAAAGAAACAAAGAGGAACATAGTTATGTACAAGCTGAGCAATTGCATTGGAGACAGAGTTAAATCTTTACCTCTGCCGGCTTCTCCATAATGCTCAAGGTTCACTGTTTTTCTCTGAAGAAAAATGGGCAGCTGTCAAATCATTGGCCATCCATGTAAGGTTTAATTTAGCCCCACTGCCAAGAGGCATTTGTTCACCCATACCTTTTCTGGTACCCAGGAAAGTGACAGCCGTGTGTGCAGCTAAAGAACTGGTCTGCTGGCTGCAGAACAGGACTAGGGGTTTTTAGACCTATTCCCTGCCAAACTATGCAGGCTGATAGGCAAACCCTTGAATGCTGCTGTTAAAGATCAGTGAAGTGAAAAACACTGGAGTCTGCACTTGTTTCTTTCCTAAGGAGAATCTTTTATGACAGCTAGTTCGTTATTCTTTTTTTTTTTATAATAATATTTTATTGAAATTTTAAAATTACAAGGTTAAAAGTCAGAAATGAAAAAGAAAATGAAAAATACAAATTATAAGAAAAAGGAAAAGAAAACGTGAGATAAAGTAAAGGAAAAGAAGAAAGGCATGAAAAATAGATAGTTTCCAATCTATCTCTGGCCTTGAGAATAGTAAGAAAGTCATAGGTTCTAGTTTTTAATGCATTAAATAGGAATAATTCTTTGTCAAAACATATCCCATTACATTTATAATCTAATCTTCAAATCGCCATGTAAGCTTCGCCCCGCCTGCATTTTGCAAATAGTCCATCAATGGTTTAGCTAGTTCGTTATTCTTAATATTTGCAGTTTGAGATCTTTATATTGTGTGTAGTAGAAATGGCCTGGACAAGTGTTCATTGTTAATATTCCTCAGATATGGGAATATCTGTTCCACATCAGAGATCTTGGTTCTAGGCCTTGAGTGGGGAAAGACCCATCCTGATAGATGATCTGCTGTTAGATGAAGTGCTTTTGGTTGTGCCACAAGACAGGGTCTTCTCTGGGCCAGTGCCCCAAATTGCCCTCCAATAAGAAACTTTATTAATATTTTACTGCCTCCTCCATCAGGCATTTATGTGCGGCCACTATAACAAATGTAATGAGATCTGTCATTTGTCTGTACTGTAGTCCCTCTGCTGGTGTATGATTATGTGGTTGTGCTTTGTTAATGCTTTACAGACATGGCTTTATATTGTAGTTACTAGTCTGAGGTTTAAATAAAAAACATGCAGGGTAAGCTACAAGTGAAAAGCTGCATTGAATATCCCTTTGAAAATATTCAAAATGAATGTGTACAGGAGAGAAGGGAACCTCAGCCTACTTTCACTAGTGGTTAATACATTAAGAGTAGTTTTTATTGCAAATATAAGTAGTGGAACTCAGGTGGAAACAGGTATAGCCAACAATGAGTCTGCTTTTACTTCCTCTTTCTCTGCTTCTCATGGAAGAACATTTTGGCTACAACCTGGTTTCGTGTTGTTTATAAACAATTGTTAAGCTATTTTAACAAAAAACCCACTGTGTGACACTTGATCACCCTCTATAAATGCATTTCACTCACAACAAAGTGAACCACATTCCTTAAGGAGAATACAGTTAAATCAAAAAGGTAAGGATTAGAGAAAGTTACTTGCCTATGTTAATAACAAGAAATGGAGAATAACCAAGGAACTTTATTTAGAATCATTAGTCAAGAAGTAGGGGAAGAAAAGGGGGCAAGGAGGTGGTACTCTGCAATTAAATTCTAGGCAAAGGAAAAACATCTCCCCACCTCCCACCCCAGCAAAATTCAGTGGAACCTAACTTCTAAATAAATGAAAGAGACTGAGAAGCTGGAATAAAGATTGATTTATTGATGCGATGGCCATAACTGGGACTTCTGAGACTGGACAACTACTGCCACTGGAGCTCCTTTCTGCTTTTTAGTAATTTCTCTATGATAACCATCAAATGTTAGGACTACCCAGTTTACCATTCATTCCTGAAATCTTTTTTAATTGTGTCACTATTAAAACCCTAGTGCTATGGTTCAGCCCAGAGAAATGATTTCACTTTTACTTTGGTTGTGACATAGCTTTTTAATTTTCACTTATGTATAGCTTGGAAGATAATACGTTTGTTGTAGTAAGTTTGGAGAAGGGCATACTTGTAGTAAGTTTGTTACAGTATTAGCATAAATAACATTTATTTTTCTGCTATTACTACATTTATTTACTTATGTATCACCTTTATTACTCACATAGTCCCAGTGTGCCAGCCTGCAGCAGTTAATTATATAAATGAAAATCCTAATTGATAAAATCCAACAATAATAAGACATTTAAAAACATCAAAACACAGTATAAATTCTATAAATAATGGCAATGCCACTTTTATATAGCAGTATGTGACTTTTCAATTAAAAAGAAACTACTAGGAGAGGAAGGCTTGAGTGTAGAAGTATTGAAGTTCCCTATTTGCAAGAAAACACTGCAGATGCAGTAATAGGAAGGTGGAACCTAGTATGATAGAAAGGATACAGTGATGATGTTGGCAAACAACTGGGAGGTTCAATATGCTCCATCAGCAGATTGGGACCTATGCTTGATAGGTTCTTCTTGGCGGCCATAAAAACAAAGCCAGGATCAGTATTGCTGTGGAAAATTTACCTCTAAGTAAAGCATTTCTACCAGCTGAATCATTTAGATTACACATTCTAAAAAGATAAATTGAAACCTACCTGTCCAGGATATAGACCAGTGTTTTCTATTACTGCTTTCTTAACTGAAGAATTGCTGTTTTTCACAGAAACAAATGTCTGCTTTTATGCTCATGGGCTATTATGCCTTGTTTATTTCTTTTCTCTTTCTCTATTCACCTCAAAAGAAGAACAGCAAGTATAAAGTTCCGTCTATTTCAGATTCAACAAGGATGTATACATTGTATTTTTCTTGTTTCCTTATCTATAGATTTTAAAAATAAGGACAGCATCACAGAAATGTGTAATCATAAGACAACTCAAAAAAATTTGACCAAATTACTTGAAAACCCTTTTTGTTTCCTTTGTCAAGGAATCATTTCAGAAACTGAAAATGAACATTTGTCAACTATCCCCTGTACAAAGTTCTATAATTATTGTCACATTGAGGATCTACATACTTGGTATGTAGTCTAGGAGAACTGTCATATCTTATCATTGTATTACAGATAGTCCTCAATTTACAACCACAATAGGACTGGAAAATTAGTTGTTAAACAGTGTGGTTGTTAAGCAAGGCATCACGTGACTGTACCCGATTTTATGGCATTTTTTGCAGTGGTCATTAATCATGTGGTTGTTAAATGAATCACACAGTTCCTCATTGATTTGGCTTGTCAGAAGCCAGCTGGGAAGGTCATAAATGGCAATCACATGACTCCAGGACACTGCAACCATTGTAATTATATGCTGGTTGCCAAGTGCCCAAATTTTGATCATGTGACCACAGGGACACTGCGATGGTTGTAAATGCGAGGACCGATCCTAAGTCACTTTTTTCAGCACTGTCATAACTTTGAGCGGTCGCTAAGTGAATGGTCATAAGTCAAGGACTACCTGTACAGTATTTTTACTAGGGCTTGATATTCAAAATGAAAAGCATCACATTACATGGAATGTTGCATTTAGTTTTTCTCTTTCTAGACAGAAATGAATTTGTTTTGACAGCATCTTCTCTTAGTAAGAGATGGTTGTCACATACACAATAATCTTGAGCTGGTGTATATTGGTCACAGAGACTGACAATTGGGTGGCAAATGTCCTATTTCTTACTTTCCTTGGAAATATTGCAAAATAGAATATACCTTGGGAATCAGAAGCTCATTGACTAGACTGCTGCAATATGCCTTACATAACACAGAAACTACAATTGGTTTAAAAGGCAGAAGCCCATTTGTTGGTTTATTGCGGACACTGCATTAACTCCCAGTAGTTTTCTAGGTACATGGCTTACTTCCCTGGTATATTCAGGATACTTCCTCAGGGTAGAACTGACCAGTCCTCTGTGTGCATTTTTGTTAGGGATGCTTGGTGTTCCCCACATATGGAAAGTAAGAACTGTGGGAGCCTCCAGACAGTACTTTTCCAGGTGGTTCTGATCCTGGCATTGTGGAATGGTATGTGAGAAAGACCTTAAGAAACGGGATGAAGAGATGCTGCCTAGGGAATGGTCAGATAAGAGAGGACATAGCCCATAGCTGCATAATGGGCAGAGAAAGAGGCTCAGAAGAGACCCTCCCTGACTTCTCCCTGGCTGTAAAGGAGATGGTGGGAGATTTGTACTTTCTGACTTGCAAGTTTCTGTTAATATGGCTTTGCAATAAAGTACAGTAAAAATAGCTCATCTGGTCATGTTTCCTGTCTGGTCTACCTGGGAAGGCTGGTACATTGCTTTTAGGGCTGCCAAGATAGAACTGTTCCATAGACCTTTTGAAATATGGTGCTATATTGCCATGATTGACTGTACTGGCACCTGTGATTGTTTCTTCATTGCTTTTATTGATTTGCGATTTTAATTATAGACCTATTTTCTATTTATACATATTGTGAAACATCACAATTTGCTCCAGTTTTGGTAGTATAAATGTGCAATAAATAAATAAATTTGACTCTCACTTCACAGTGGTCTCAAACTCCATAGTAAGTTTTTCAAGGGAACAATAATGGTCAGAATAGAAATTAGTATCCCTATTTTGAAAGTTCCTAGAGAAAATCTGTGGGGTCTCTAAGAGTTGACACCAACTTGATGGCACATAATCAGTCTATTTTAAAAGTAATGTTGGTCAGCCCCTTGGCTTCTGTTTAACCAATTTAAGTCTGGGAACATTTAACAATTACACTATGATTTATTGGGCTGAGACTGTAAGTGGAAGTTTGGCTCCCAACCTAATGGAGCAATTCTTTCTCTGGTCTGCAGTTTTTAGACCTTGTCAGATTAATTTCATGATTTCTTCTCTGGATTCTGCAGAGGTGGCCATTTCAGTCTTTGAAAAGATGCAAGCACAAGAGATTCTAAGGAATTTGCGCCTTCCAGAACTTGAAGACTTCAGCCAATTTTTCCGAAGCTTGCCAGCTTCCGCCTTGGTGGGCATTGGCGCCTTGGCAGCTGTTATTGCATATTGGCTTGCCAACCGCCCCAAAGCGGTGAAACCACCATGTGATCTCCTAACGCAATCAGAGGAAATCGAGGTGAGGATTATCTTGATAGAACTAAATTTTATGCCATGCCTTTTCTCAGCAGTGCTTTTATTAGCAGACGCTGCTGCTTTTATTGCATTGATCTTTCATCAATATCCCAGAGAGGTTTTTGTGGGCCTTAGTCCTGAGAGACATGCTGTTCTACAAAAGGAGACGTTCGTGTTTAGGTACACGTAAAGATTCTGCAAGAGATTCATAATGTGTATTCTTTGTGTGATGATGTATTTGTTGAATAGATGACTTGATTCTTTTATCAAAGACTGTCTTAGCAAGATGTTCAGGAGAACAACTTGTCTCAAGAAGAGTGGGGCCAACGCTGCAGAAATGGGTCCCACACCTCTATGACAGTGTATGAATTAAGGCAGAATGGTTGGTTTGTCTATAAAGAGTTGTTATTTATGTCTCTTATTACTTGCTTAGAAGAAAGTTAGAAGAAATCAGATTAGTGAATGCTATAATCCAAGTAATACTTCAGCATTTTATCAGTTTGGTGCTGATTAATAAACCAGTTATTTATGGCAGCGCATGCTGAATTGAATTCTGATTCAGGAAAAAGAATATGTTTTGAAAAAGACAGCATTACATATTAATGACATTTTTACTATGTAGGTTTTCTGAATAACATGGATGATGCATTAAAATCCTCTTAGTTTTTGTTTTGTTTTGTTTGTTTGAAACATGCTGTGTAATCCTTGGAGACCTATTTGTAAAAGCACAGACCAAACAAACTAATTAAACTATTGAGATTCCTTTTATAGCAGCTGAGAACCTTTATGATTGTCTTATTTAAAATATATTTCTATTTCCTATGGACATGGTACACATACATTCTTTGATTATGCTGGGGAGTGTTAACTTGGTTATCCAAAAATGTTACTTTGAAGTGTCCCGTGGGTTTGGGCGTGACTCTGCTTGGAGCTTTGAAGTAATTGTAGCTTGCGTGTTGATGAGTTATTGCTAAATCAATTGGGATATTTAATTCAGGATATATCTGGCATTTTTCTTGATGAAAGAACATTAAGGATTCAGTAAGTCAGAGGTGGTTTAACCAGAAAGAACAATTCAGGAAAAAAGAACAGAACCACATATACAGGATTTAAAACAATAGCAACAGCTAAGTTAATATACCACTTTTCAACGGAGAGCTCAAATTAGTATTTATTTCAGTGTTTCTCAACCTTGGCAACTTTAAGATGTATGGACTTCAACTCCGAGAATTCCCCAGCGAGCATGGCTGGCTGGTAAATTCTGGAAGTTGAAGTCCACACATCTTAAAGTTGCCAAGGTTGAGAAACACTGATTTATTTGGTTTCTGCCTTTCCTCCAGGAATTCATGGCAGCTTATCTTAAATTCCTGGAGCTTATTATATTTTCCCTCATTTTATTCCTGTGCTGAGAGATTGGTTGGACTGAGAGTGACTGGCCATAGTCACCTAGAGACCTTTGTATTTGAGTGGCTGTTTGAACCTGGATTTCTCTAGCCTCAGTTCTTAACTACTACATTGTGCTATGGGATATATAATTATACATTAAATTATAAATCATGAAGGCATCTTATTCAGTACCACTATTAGTAGTGTGCAAAATGTTTCAAATTTGAATTGTTTAAATTTGAAATGACACAAATTCAGTCATTTTGAAGGAGTTGTTTTGAGTTCTAAATGGTACATTTGCATTCAAGATTGCCTTCTGGAAGTATTTTAAGCTTGATATTGTTTTGGACACAAATCAACTAATTCAAATTCAAAAACGGCATTTCCAGTTTGAAAAACTTCACATTTTGTATGCCCTTCACCAGTCTCATAAGCTGACTGGCCATTTTGAAACTCAAATGCTAGGCCACAGAGGCTTTGACTAGAACAGGGGTAGGCTACACACTTTCTGGACATTTTCTCCTTCTATAGTCCTATTTGAATGTGCTTTAAGTTTAACGTTTCAAATTATTTGATACTGAACTTCTTTATGTATAATTGACCATTTACAGGTATAGTTTATACCTGCAGCTGGTTCTTACAGGAATATTCTATGACTTTTCAGTATAAAGTATTGAAGGAGTAACATTCTTTTTAGAAGAACTATTCAATTCCTGGATGCTTCCACTGAATTATTTTGCATTCTTTACTGTTTTTCTGCATGTTCATTACTTGTAGCCATATTCTATTTATTAGGCCATTATTTGAATTTAAGTTTCTTCATAGTATTAGAATTCCATCTTTTGAAAATTTGAGCTGATCTGGAGTTAGCTCCTTAGTTATCGATAGATTGAGGAATTCCTTGAACAATTCTTTTTCTGTGACTCTGTCCAGACTATACTATGTCATGCTTCATCTTCCGTGCCACAGTGCTTATTCTTTAAAGCCAAGACTATAGACACAGAGTGTTCAAGGATGGATTCTTCTGAGAAGTCTAAAACGTGGTTCTTCCTTTCCATGTTCTCTTCTATCAGTTGTATCCCACATCTTCCTTCCCAATAGGATTCCAAAGCTATTGGCTCTTACTCTTTGACAATTGACAGAGAGTGAATAGCCCCTGTTTGAAACTCTTCAGGCATCCATGTCTCCTAAATGTTTTGAGGAGAAACTCCACAAAACTAACATTTGATGCTGTGTTTTAGGTCTCCCCCTAATAAAATAAATATACCTTTATTGGGTAATAGTTTCCTGTTTTGATTATTTTATTCTTTAAAATTGTTATCCTACTTATATTCAAATAGTACAGAGAAACAGTGTACACATTAAATTTATACAATAAAAGCCTTTGTCACTCACTGAAACTCATATTTAATTAAATAAGCCTATAGCTACTTAAGTATTTCTGGTGTTCTTCGTGCTCTCTGAGCTTGGTTGTTGCTTGCAGACATTTCATTACCCAACTAGGTAACATCATCAGTGCAGTATTTGTAGCAGGAAAAGCCTCAACAGTCACACCTTTAGCAACTTTCAAAAAGTAATAATAATTAAAATATCATTAGATCTAATCCACTAACAAATTCCATGATGAAGAGCTCTCCGCTGCTGAGATGATGGATAACCACCAGAACAATTTGAGCAGATAAAAAAAAGCACATGCCAAAAGAACATAAGGATATATATGTGTGACGACACACCAATTCACTGTTTGTACTGTAAGCAGTTCAGAGGATCATTAAAAAACAAAGTATTGATCAAGTGTCTTTCTGCTTTTAGGGTTTGGCTGTAGGATATTTTGTTTGGATAGACAGTTTTACATTGAAAGCTTTTGCAAAATGAAAATAGCGTGCTAAAAGTTTCTGTTTATGGTTAAGACTGCAGAACATTTCAAAACTGTAATTTATAGTATTGATTTTTCAGAATTCTTTGTTTTGTACCTTATGTTCTTAAAATATTCCATTGCTGGCTCTGGCAGTGGAACTAAATATGTAATTCTTGAGTTTTGCTACATTTTTGTGTTAACTCCATTGGGGAAGTGGAATGGGCATCAAAACAGAGATTGTTCCATACCCAGTTACGTGCTTCAATCTGGTTACTTTTTTCCCTCCTGAGATATACAGCATCTCTCTCCATGTAAAACCGAACATTTTAACAGAATAATTTTTAAAAATATAGTTCTCTATTGTATTATCATGGATAAATTTAATGGTCCCCTTATTTTATAAATTAAGGGTTAGCATACAGTTTCACCCAACATTTTTGGGGAGAGTATTCCCCTAGTGTGGGTGTGAGTAAGGATAAACACATATACTCCAGTTCATACATATGTGCACATGCACACCTCAATGGTGAATTCACTTTATCTTTGTACGTTTGGGGTTTTGCCTGAGGCAAAGTAAAGAAAAATAGAAACAGATCTGCCTGATATTTTCTTATACCCATGTCTTAGCAGTTCATTCCCAGCAGTTAAAGAAATTGTTGACATATTCTAACACTGAATCCTCTCTGTATTTTAAGTTTGGAGTTAAAAGCAGAATCGTTACCAGGATAATGCAGGGTTTTTGCTTTTTGTTTATCATGCCAGTTATTGATATAAACATAGGAAAAGTGATTAATAAAGTACGACTGATATGTTACATAGCATCATCGGTCAGATTTTACAGAATAATAAGGTACAAAGCCAGTGCCTTATGTTAAGTTGCTCTCAGCCTACACTTTGACCCCAGGAGAGACATTTAAGAGGTGGGGAAGCTCAGAATTACCAACTGAATCTGAGCAAATTTGTATGTAGATTTCAGTTTGTTTGAGGACTAAGAAAAGTTAAGCAAAGTTTTGTTATTCCCAAGTGCAATTTTAATGGCTTCTGTAACTTTGAGAAACTGGAGTGAGGATCCTAGCTACAGATATAATATACCTGTAGGGTATATTTTTTCCCTTTTACAGATTCCTGATCTGCACTTATCTGTATTTCATTGTAGGGCTGGGATGGTGCACGGAGATCTGTAATTGGTGACAACACACATTTGCTAACTCATTACTATGATGATGCAAGGACCATGTATGAAGTTTTTAGAAGGGGTTTTAATATATCTGGTAAGTTTTTGAAACAAGAGGCAACCTTTGATAAGGGGAAATCTTTGATCATAATGAATTTATTTTAAGCAATAATATTCTTGCAGCTCTATATGAAACTGTCCCTTCAGCTTCTACCATAGCTGTAATTAATTCAGGTGCTTTGGCTGAAGTAACTGTATTTAGATGGCAGTTCACTCTTTGGGGCAGTTCAACTTTGCTCTTGAGTATGCTTGGAAAGGCTTGAACTTACCATGGGGACAGTTACAGGGGCTCAGGTTAGTTTAGAAGGACTAGCAGTTACCTCCAATACACATGGTATTTTACTGCTATAAAAGCAGAAATAACAATTAGGTACACATTTTTAATCAGAATTAGGAAACAAGTCACTCTTATTTCTTCAGTCCCCATAAACTGTGGGGCCACAAAGAGTTCTCTTGGAATCTTTCATAATTGAGTGGTTATTTGTAGCTTATTTACAGAATTTATATTCTAGTATTTGGGCAGCTTATGATCAGATAGAAACCCCCAAAACTGCAGGGAAATACCGATCATTCATTCATTCATTCATTCATTCATTCATTCATTCATTCATTCATTCATTCATTCTGGGCTTCTATCCACTCCAAACCGTGCTGACTGTGAGCAGCTTATGTACTTTATGTACCATCTGTAAATCAAATTCATAAGTAACAATTATGCATTAAAATTGTAGGAGGAGAGCTGTGTTAGCCTATGGTAGCCAAAAATCAGAAGTCTGGTAGCACCTTTTCCAACTAACACATTTTATACATCTGATGAAGGGAGCCGTCGCTGACAAAAGCTTGTGCCTTTTAATAAAATTGGTTACTTGGAAAAGACCACTCCTTCTGACATAAAAAATGAACTTATATACCAAGGAGTATAAAACTATATTTCCCAAGCACCCACTGCAAAAGGAAGCAGCTTCATTGTGTCTCACCCCCACGGCCTGCTGCAACAGTTGCAATGGCTTTCATGAATTGCCACAGGATTGGAACCGTCCAGGTCTCAAGGGGGATGCTGTTCCACAGAAGGGGGAGCAACAATCAAGGAGGATTCCTGTATGGTCCCTGGGAGAAGGAACCTGAAGGGAGCCTACTTTTCCTGATTTTTTCGGACAGGCAGATTGAATCAGGAGTAGGTACTCCCGCAGATGCGCAGGCACTGAAGTACTTCAAAGATGACTGCCAACGTTTGGACTGTACCTGGAAACTAACTGGCAGCTCTTGAAGTAGTGGTGTTATATGATGAACTATGATGCTGTTATAACTACTTGAGCTACCACATTCCTGACTGGCTGTCACTTTTAAATGGTCTTCAAGGTCAGCCCCATGTAGTTACAGTTCCACCACAGAAATTAAATACAAGAATCTCCAGAAAAAGAAGAAAAAAAATCCCACAGTGGCTTCCATAGCAGATTCAAAGGTTCAATGTATCAAAACTCTTTCAAGTAGTCCTCAGCTATATAAATCATTAAAGACAAAAGTGTAAAGTCCTGGCAACTAAAAAAAATGCTAGGCAAACTTTTTTGAAAGAGGTTATTAAGTAATTATGTAACTAAGTAAGTAGCATGTTACCATTGAAATGTCCTTCCCTGGTACTCACCCACCACACCTCTTCCAAGGAATGGTGTGATATTTTAGAATTGTATTCTATTCTGTCATTCCTTATAAGTTTTGTATGTCATAGTCACCATAGCTCAGCCTCAAAATAGTAAAGCAAAAAAAATGTAGACATTATAAGTACCTGAAATGTTAAAAATTTGACTAATGTGTGTAATATACTCAGCTTTTCTCATGACTGACAATAGAAAACAATTCATATTCAGCGGAACTACATCAAGTGCTTTACTGTAGGTTGGCTGGAGGTAAGACTGCAAGTAGAAGATAGAGCAACAAAGGATGATAAACAGAGTAATTCCAAATACCAGGAGGCAAGAAGATCCTCAGAGGATCATGGCTGGCATTTTCCTACAAGTTAATATTAGAAAAAGGTGGGAACTATGGTCTAAGATAGATAACTCCAAAATGTTCTTGACCTTGAAACCTCATCTGTTCAGGTCAAAGGTTTCTGTTAAAACTTCCCTTCGTTTACTTATAAAAAAAGTGGACATTTGGAGCTTTATATAATAAAACACATTGGGAATAGTAATACTGTTCCTGCTCAGAATGCCAACCTCCCTTATAGTTGCACCAACTCTGAAATCTTGAGAATGGAGTTTATCTTGCTATTCTGTGGTATGTCAAATCCATTGCCATGCTAAGAAGGAGTACTGTGTAGCATTCTACTTTGTGCCTCTTTTGTCCCACCACTGTTAGCCCTTCAAGGTAGTCTAGATAAAAAACACAACTATGAGTTTGTAGTCTAGATAAAAAAACACAACTATGATAGAGTAAGTACTCTATCCTTATTGCAAGTTTACATTAACAGAATCGTGCAAGACTGAAAGTATTTCTCCCCTCCTCTCCTTTTACTCTCCGGAAAACTAGAGAGAGTCCCTTCTGAAATGCTTCCCATGCCCCCCTCCTTCTGTGGACTGAGATATCTTTTACATGACGGTTGTCCAGTCTGCAGCTCTTCCTCCTGTCTACCAAGGTCATTCCCACATGCCATTAAAACCACCTATCTCTTTGTTTGGCAGGTATCAAATAGAATCGATCAGAATGCTGGGATCTTCCCTCTTGCTCCCATTTATTTCCAAATCTTCTCTGGATCCTTCTCTGGATCCTCTTTCAAATACTACATCCAGATGGGCGTGCAGATAGAAGTCTACCCCCACCTCCAAGCAGTCATGTATCATAGCTGGATGCTAACCATTATGTTAAATCCCAGTTACTTCCTCTGGCAGTCTTGAGGTTTTTGTCAGATGGAGAACTCTTTATTTGTAACAAACAGTTGCATTGGCCATTCTGTGCACAGGCTGGAAAAGATGCCTACCTCACCCTGCCTCCCAGCTTCTGATCTCCTGATATGGTGACAATTTTTGGATAAATCTGATTATCCTCATCACTGTATCTCAGAATGCTCTCCCTTTCTGCATAACTTATTGGCTAACAGTTGGCTCCTATTCCAACGATGGTGATTTTTCTTCCACTTCTATTGCTTATGTCACAGGACACACCAAACCAATGGAATATTATTTAGAATGGAAGCCAATTCTGATTAACTCATTAAATTGTAGTATTCTAGAAATAACATCATGTTAAGGGACCATGTGGGCTTCATGTCATGTCAGGGTCTCACTTTAAAAATAAACTGGTCCTTGCTGGAACTTAAAAAAAATGAAATCCCATTAGTCAAGATAACTGTCCTTTGTGTTTGATGATCCTTGATATAAACTCTTGGATTGCTGACACTGCACACTGTCAGTAATAGCACTAGTTTATTTTTAAACATGCTGTCCTGCTGAGATATACATAGGTCATCAGGAAATGCATTATTAAGCAGCTTTGAAAATGGATTATCACACTTACTGCTCCTGATGTCTGTTTTTCTCTAGAAAATGGTCCCTGCTTAGGATTCAGGAAATCTAAACAGCCTTATCAGTGGTTGTCCTATAAAGAGGTGAGATTGATAATGTTACTTTTTCTCTTAATGGAACAACAGTAAAAATGGAATCGTAATTTGAATTTTTTTTTTTTTAGTGCACCCTGATCTGGTTAGCTAAGGAAGATACTTACCTGGTTAGAGATGATTATTCTAATAGGACAAAACATTATAAGGGCTGCTGATGTGCCTTCCCCACCACCAAGATACTCAAAATCTACTCCAGGAATACCCAAAATAGCGTATACAGTTTGGGACAAATCCCATCTATTGCTTAGCTTGTAAGAAGCACCTTTTCAAGGGGACCGTGCCTGCAGTAACAGAGCATACTGTTATATTGTCCATTTCTGAATCCTTTTCTAGGAGTTGGCATTCCCCTGGAAAAATAGGGCAATGAAGTAACTGGAAGTAAGTGGGGCAGGGCTCTCTCTTCAGGGGTGAGTAAGCCTGGGACTGCCCTGAGGTTAGACGACAACTAAATGAATTGATATTACAATTCTTGATTTTGAGGAAAATTGAAAGAGGGTGGATAAATTGCTTGTGGAAATGTCCCACTGAATTTCACCTGGCATTTTAAAGCGCTTTACTTCCACTTTCAGGTTGCTGAAAGAGCAGAAGCACTGGGGTCAGGTTTACTCCAAAAAGGATGCAAATCATCAGCAAACCAATTTATTGGGGTCTTTGCACAAAACCGGCCAGAGGTGAGACTGCAGGAAATTGAGTCTTATTTCCAGACTCTCATTATATTCACATTTCTTCCTGTTTATATCTTTTATCATCTTCTTCCAGTGGATCATTTCTGAGCTGGCTTGCTATACCTATTCCATGGTTGTGGTTCCCCTGTATGATACATTAGGCCCTGGATCCATTCGTTATATTATTAATACAGGTAAAGAGAGTAGATTTGTTTGAGCAATTCTTCAGATACTCTTTTTGGTATTTCAAGTAGGTGTCTGGCTGTTCCAAAGATGTATTTTAAATTTGACTCCCCAGTGAAATGGGAGAAGGAACAAGAAAATTTTGCAGGAATAAAATTTAATTGATTGGATGGTTACAGTTGGTCATTTTACTATATGTCTGCATTTAATATAGTATCTGGTCATATGCAGGATTATTTGGAGAGCATGGGTTCTAGAGGACCATGTAGCTTTCTCTGTTTCTTTACTGAAAAAAATGCTCATTGCCAAAATCTGGAGAGAGAATATTTTACTCAAAATATTTTGCTTTTGAAGCAAAAAATACCTATATAATTATAATTTTATCAGGAATCAAGGTTCAATTATCATATTTAAATCTTAGAATCCCAATATGGGATTTAATTGCTAAAAACTGCTATATTTTGAGCATTTTCTGCAGCTTTTGAAGTTTACTAATCACTATGACCTTCAGAGTAGACTGGGTTGGGAAAGTCTGATTGAGAATCTAGTGATAGGTCTCTTATGGTTTATAGACTAAAGTAAAATGTGATTATTCCTGTAATCATTCACAACTAATATGATACCAGAAATATTTACCTTTTCATTTGACATTTTGGCTTATTGCTGATAATAATCATTTTACATCAAATAAAACCAATCTCTCTTCTATCTTTAAAATATAAAAATTATTTAAGCTGTGAACCAGTATTTTGGAATGGAACAATGTCTTAAATTGGTTTTAATTTAGTTTGAGTTTTGAAGTGGATGTTGATTACAACTTAGAGATTCAGGATATTCAGTTGCTCAGTCTAACTCCTGTCTAAATTTTACCATTTTAACACTAACATAATACAGTAGTTGGACAAGGGGGAGAACTAGGGTGGGGAAATTGGGAAGGTATTGATTCAAAATAAAAAATTCTGACCTCAATATACACAAAGGAATACAGTTGCAGTGGTTGGAGAATTGGATGGTTGTAAAGTTCAGGAATTGAACTTTATTGATTTGAAGGAATTGAATTTATTGAATTTAAGGAATTGAAATTATTCTTGTTTGAATAATTGTCACACAATTATTTAGATGGCTTGCAATTTGTAAATAAAAATGTGTTGGTATTTCAATATAATTGTCTATATCATTTGATTTATTTTATTAGCTGATATTTCTATAGTAGTTTGTGATAAACCTGAAAAGGCCAGAGTCCTGTTAGAACACGTAGAAAAAAAAGAAATACCGGGCTTGAAATCAGTTATTTTGATGGACCCCTTTGAGAAGGATCTTAAAGAAAGAGGACAAAGATGTGGAGTTCAAATCCAGGCAATGCAGGAAGTAGAGGTGCGATTCTTTTCCAATACTTTATTTGATCTTATGTTACACTTTTGTGAAATGAAAAACTGTTCTAAGGGATGAGAATAAATGTAGATATATTTATTTAATATGCTGAGAAAAAACTTCATTTTAAAAAAATAAAAGATGAGACAAAGTTGATTTAAGTACTGCAGTTTGATTTTTTTAAATGCCTTTGAGTCAGTGTTGACTCCTGGTGACTGGTTGGACAAGTCCCTGCAGTTTTCTGAAAATGGTTTGCCAATTGCCTTCTTCCTATGATTGAGAGAGAGTGACTGGCCCAAGGTCACACAGCTGGCTTTGTGCCTAAGGCAGGACTGGAACTAATGGTTTTCTGGTTTCTAGCCTGATACCTTACCCACTACACCAAACTGGTTCTCAGTTTGATGATGATGATGATGATGATGATGATGATGATGATGATGATGATGATAAAAAATTCTAAATCTGACAGTGCAAAACTGCTTTATTAGCCTAGTCTTGTCATTATATTACAGCATGATGAAGTTTAAAGGGGCAAATAGCTAAACAGCAGTAGGATAGACAAATCAGGCCAGAGAACCATTCACAGATTATCAAAAATATCAGCTAATAATTATTCTTTTCTTATATTCTTCAGGACTGTGGTAGAGAATGCTGGCATGTCCCTGTAGTGAGTATAATCCATCCTTTTCTATCCCTAGTATTTTCTCATAAACAAAGGACTAAATTCACCATTAACTGTTCAAGGAAAGAAAATTGCCCAAGATCCCACTGGGTCCTTATTCATGTCCCATTTCTTTTAGTGGAAGATGGTACAGGGCCTTTTGTGAACTTTTCAGTCTTTAAATATTTGCAGTTTTGGAGGTTCTCAACATGAGCAGCTTGTAAATAGCACTTCAGGGATACAGGGAAACATGGCATTTAAAAATTGTGGCTGTTCATTCAAAAAAGAGGCACCAGAATTGCCTAATGCATGAAAATCCTTGCATAAAGAGAATTCCTGTATCTTCATATGAGATATTTGGCCTATTCAGGACTAAAATATAAAAGAAATAATTATTTGATCCTGTTTTGTACTGCACATCAGTCATTAGCCATGGGAGAATCTTACTGAGTAAAAGCTGGATTTCTTTCTTCTCATAATGTCAATGTCCTGTGAGAGTTTATTTTCTGTGCAGAAGAAAGTTCTGGCTTTGTGTGACTCTAGAAGTTTATGTTTGTGTGTCTTCACAACCAATAAGAGAATTCTGAAAAAATTCTGTGATTCTGAGGTTGAGAATTGTGTAGTGATAATCTTGCCCAAGCTGTGGTGTGAGAGCTGCAAATACTCATCGTTAGATACTTTGTATATCATTAGAGGGGAGATGAGAGTTGATGGGGGCTGTCTGCAGCCTTCAGCATCCCCTTTGTAACTCCCAAGCGCTCAAGAGATATTCGGCAGTACAAGTTTTTGTAAAAAAAAGAAAAGAAAAGAAAAGAAAGAAGCGTGGGATTGGGAACAGAAAACTTCTGGGAAGTGAATTTATCTTATTCCCATCATTAATACTCCCAACTCTTCTCCCCATTCCCAAAATACTGTCTGATATTACACCATCAAAATTTGGCATGTAAGTGGCTGAATTTTGGTGCTGTAATTTTTAGGTAAAAACATGAAGATAAGGGCAGAAATAAGAGTGGGAGAACTCTGCAGGATGAAATGCTTACATTCTTGTGAATAGAAGTTATTCAGCCTGGTGATTCCAAGAACTGCCCCTCTGATTTTTTTCCCCAAATAGAATTTAAACTGAGAAATACAGGCAACAAAAACCATGGATTCTGAAGGTATTGGGACTCTGATGCCTTATTAGCCCTATTCAGAAGTTCCCCTCACCTCCAAGTCCAATGCTGAGGTGGGAGTTTCACCCCACATGTTACATGTAGAGTAGCTCTATCCACACTGTGTGTGTGTTCAATGCAGATGATGGCAAGATGACAGCCGTGGCATAAATGGCTGTCTCTGGATAAAGGCTGACACCCTCCCCATGATGTCTTGTAAGTGGGATGCCAGGGGTGTCCTTAGCTTCTCTTCAACTTAGTCCCACATAAGGATGCGTACATTGTAGTGTAAAACTCTAGCATGATGGTCTATTCACACCAAAATATATGCATACAATCACAACTGGGACTGGCAACTCCATCACTAAGTGAAGCAGTTGTTAAGCAAGACATCACATGATCATGTGACCACAACAGACTTACGACCTCACTTTCTGTTCTGTTGTTAAGTGAGGCATCACATGACACTGCCTTGTGATTTCACTGCTGACTTCTCCATTGACTCTGCTTCTTGGAAGCCAGCTGTGAAGCCTACAAATGGTGATCACATGACCATGGGGTACTGCAATGGTTGTAAATGTCAGCCGGTTGTGAAGCACCCAAATCTCAATCATGTGACTGCAGGGACATTGCAACAGTTGTAAGTGCGAGAACCAGTCATAAAGTTACTTTTTCAGCGCTGGCATAACTTTGAACAGTTGCTAAACAGGGCAGTTGTTAAGCAAGGTCTACCTGCATTTTGAACCAGATCTTGGGCAAAAAAGAAAGCAGCACCCTATGGAAATGATTGCATAGAAAATGATAATATTATTTCTCTGTGTTAGAATCTGATAAGTCCGATGTAAGAAATTGTATTACTTATTCTTATCATTGTTTTAGCCTCCTCAACCAGAAGATCTGTCAATTGTCTGCTTTACTAGTGGCACCACAGGTAAAGGTTATCACTTTAATGCTGGTGAAATTTAACATTAAATATAATTTATAAATTTATAAATATAATTTAACTCTTTTAGAACCATTTCAAATGTTTGTAGATAGAAATAATGTGTACATTTTAATTTTGATTATTTTTACATATTTGTAATATTTCGGGGGGAGATGCAAAAACATAATAGTATATACAAAGTACAGAGTGCTGATTTATCACCCTGACTGATGAAGTATATTTTGGAAAAGTTAAAACATTTATTGTGGTAAATAACTCTTTGGTTAAATTCAAGGAATGGAATGGTTCACTTTTTGTTGTCTTGACTCCTGGCAACTGCCTGGACAAGTCCCAGCAGCTTTCTTGGCAAGGCTTTTTGGAAGTGGTTTGCCACTACCTGCTTCCTAGGGCTGAGAGAAAGTGACTGGCCCAAGATCACCCAGCTGGCTTTGTGCCCAGGCAGGACTAGAACTTATGGTCTCCTGGTTTTTAGCCTTAACCATTACACCACACTAGTTCTTGGAATGGCTCATTAATGGTTCACCTGGGTGACCCTTTCATTTCAGTTATCAAACTTAGGAATGGCTCATTACTAAGTTTGATATTTGAAATGAAAAGGTCAGCCCAGGTAAACCACTACTGTTACTTATGCGGACTTACCACTTAAAATGTTCACTCATTTACCATAGAAACAACACTGCTTAGGGTCTGATTAGATTACAGTCTGTTCTCTTCTTTCCATCCTGGAAGAATGACCAGTACAGTATAATGGGCCAACAAAGATACCTACTCTTAATACAGTCTAAGGACTTCTTTGGCAGGGAAATACATTTTTTAAAAGCGGGAGATAATTAAAGATAATAAAAATCAATGTATGCTATAACTGCTCACCAGTTACAATGTCACCAGTGATATTGCCATGCTAGCACCAATGGAAAAGGAAAGAACCAATAAAGCAAGGTGACGACAAGATCAATGACATGACATAATATGATGTATTCCTTGCCTTTCTGATAAAAAAAACAGGACATATTGCATCCCAGGTCATATATCTCCTCATCCAAGTGATAAGGAAGGCCATACAATTTACATCAACTTTTCCAAGTTAAATTCTGTTAATTTAAGCTAAGCTCCAATGGATAATATAATTAAAATCTTTGAATATATTTTGAACTCTCCCTAGAGTGACTGAATCAACTAAATATTCCCCCCATTGATCTTTTATTTGTGTACTTCACCATTTTTGACTTGTAAATGTCCTTGGAGCTATATGTATAGCGATTGCAATTTCCAGGCATTTTGAAAGTACCAAGGTATCTAGATATCCCATGGACAGTCAGAAATACATAAGTAATGAAATGCGTATTTTCTTTTCTGCAAAAACGTATTTCTAGAAAGATTGAACTTTCAGCTATCTGGATTCTGATAATCCTAATTCTGGTTATTTCAGTTTGGTTGATTTAATCTGACAAGTGAAAGATCCTGCTTATGCAAAATATTAAATTGGTTTTTTTCACACTATAGTGGAGTATACTTAATTCAGATATTTTCATTATTTCTTCTCTAAATCTACCTGCTTTATTAATGAGATATACATTTGGGAAATCATTCTTTTAATCAATTTTTCGCTCCTCTAATAATGTTTGACCTCATTTGTTCAACTTGATCTTGAGTAAGATGCACCAAGAAAAGATCTTTAGAGAAAAAAAATCTGAAAAAGCAGAAGCCAAATGTCATATATTTAGATTTTTACTGTACATAGCATTACTTCCCCTTTTGAGGAAATGTCCTTTATTGGGAAAAATAATCCCAGCCCTCCCCGTTGCCCCTCCCTTTTGCACACTTACCCATCAAATATTACATTTATTTAATGCATTTCTTAATCCTTTCAAGCCTATAAATATTTGAAGGAAAACACATCTTGATTGCTGTCTATCAGATAGCACTAGGAAAATTGGCTGTGGTGCTGAAAGACTGTATTGAGCAAGACAACTGCTGTGGATTCTACATAAAGCTGTAACACAAATCAACTTTTGAACCCTGTTAAAAGTTGCTTGCTTTCAAAGATAGCCTTGAAACAAGCAAGCTGATTTAAAATACTGTATGTGATGCTTAAAATATGGTGGTTGTCGTAGAGCATCCTCAACTTGATTTTAAAAGCTAGTGCTAGCTCCATGCCGAATCAGGAGGGAGTTGGCGAAGAAAAGAGAGAGGAAGACAGGAGCATCAGAAAGTAGATGGTGGCTGGTCCTGCCCCCATTTCTCTCTGACTCTGCGGCACATTGTTCACCCCCTCTACCACATTGGCACATGTTCTCCAAAAGATTATCCCAGAGGAAATGTGGCCCTTGAATGGGATGGGGGGAAGCTGTTCATTCCTAATGTAGTTGATGAGACTTCCAGTTTAGCCCAGTGAGGGAAAAGTGTTGGGGAGCCCAGTTTCAACACTAGAAAAATAATTGTTCTACCAGACATGGAAAATGTCTGGTAGGGTCCCTGAAAGCGCCTTTTGTGTCTATATGAAGTGATTTGTTTGATTGACCCTTCTTGTCTTCACTGACACTGTATCAGTGAAAAATTCTTAAACTGTTAAGTGCTAAGCAGGCATTTAAAGGCTGGCAATGTACATCCTGTCAAAGATCATGGCATATTAGCAAATAAGAAACAGATTTTGAAATAATTATCTGAGGTGCTGACTTCTTTGCCCATTTTTGCTATGTGGTAAATGTGAATGTTTATTTGATAGATGTTTCTTCCTCCATTCTCCAGGTAACCCAAAAGGTGCTATGCTGACTCATGGAAATGTGGTGGCTGATTTTTCAGGTTTTTTGAAAGTGACAGAGGTGAATACTCTATTTATTTGTTTTAGAACCTGACAGCAAAATGAGCTATATAATCTTGGATGTGGAAACACCTACAAGACAGGAAACTGTCTGCCCTAGGAGACTGCTTGTAAATCATGACTGCAATTTCCAATACCATTGGTTTAAGCACTGAACTAACGCTTAATAGTAGCACAAACCCAATGATGGTTTTTGAATTTAAGAGGTTCTTCCTACCCAGAGATGATTTTGAAGGGTGGGTAAACAAACCAAGAAACAAACAAAGGAGCTTTCCAACCTGAGTCTTGGGCATGGTTCAGGCATACCCACTGAGATCAGTGTAACTAGTTTAAGATTACCTTAAAACTTAAGTTACACTGAATAGTCTTCTTGAAGCATGATTAAATCTGGATTGAGTGCAAGAAGCAGTTTGGAAAAAAGCAAATGAATTTCAAACCATAGCCATTAAATATTGATGTTGTCTACTTCAAGGACAGGTAGAAGTCCTCATTATCTACTATGGGTGAGAGAAATTCAAATGTTACTTTCTCTCATACCAACTCCTTCAGCTCCCAGCTGGTAATGGCCTTTCTACAATTCTTTCTCTGAGCACCTCAGTCTGGATGTATGTATAAATTGATTTTCTGCAATAAAGAACTAAGTATTTTTTTTAAAAAAAATAATAATTTTAAAGAAAAAAATGGAGATGGAAAGAGAGTCTCTTCTATCTAGAATATTTTGTGAGCAAGGCAGCAAACAAAAAGTGTTAATAAAGAACCCATGTAATTTAAAGTATGGAAGCCTTAACAGGCATCCAGAAAGCAAGGTTGCAAGATTAATTAATAACAGGATATTAAAAAAAAAATCCTGGGAGGATTCCCATGCCTTCAATAGTTAACTGATAAACAGAACTTACCTGGCTATGATTTTTGAATTATATCTCATCCTCACAAAAGCATCACATGGTATAGTATGTTTAGGACCCAGAGGTTGCCTTGCGTTAATTGGGTTCAATCATATTAACTGTGGTTCATTAAATGAGCTATAATGGCCTTGTTGAGACATAACACTAACCTGTTATGGATAGGTTCACACAGTGCACTAAGCCAGAATCAAAGCATATTGCAGGTATCCTCACCACTACTTAACTGCAATTATCCAGGATTTTATCTGGATATCTGAATGATCAACTCTTCAATCTTTTGTATGCAAATCATGATCTGTCACTAGTAGATCATAGCTGGTTCTGTGGACTAAGCAGCTATTATGGGCCACGAATTTTCTCCTACTGGGGGATAAGGAAAGCTGCCAATCTTGCAATTTGATGTTGTGATTGTCCAAATGCTAGCTTATGCTAAAAAGGGATCTTAATATTTTAATAATAATGTTTCAATAAATAAATAGATGGATGTTTCTAAAAATAAATATCCTGTCTTTCCATTACAAATAGCGTTCACCCTAGAAGCCTTTGCCGGTCTGCTAGCTAAATGGTTTGACTTGATTTAGAATAACTTATGCTCCTAACCCATGTGGATGTCAACACTTGAACTTGTTGCTTAGTAATTGGTCATCGTTGCTGAAAATGTTAAAAGGAGGCACTTCCTTGGGGAAAACCCCAAGCAGCAAAAGCATCCAAGATGGACCACACAGCATTCTTGGGAGCAGGTGTTTTGAGATGGCATCAAAGGCATGATAATAGGAGGGCACGTTCATAGCTCAGGTCTCAGAACACACAGGCCCTGCATAGGTGTCTGGAGAAGGTGGGGAGGGGGTGGGGAGTGATAAAATATGTGCCATGATGTAAACTCCATTCCTTCCATAATTGCATGAGATGTCATGACGCAAATATGCGAGGGCAGAGTTTGTGTCACCCTAGATAATATGATGCACGTTTTGTCATTTTGGTGTTGTGATTAGGAACGGACACCTTTGGTGCCCTGTACAGTGGAGAGAGCTCTCTGCATACACCCTTGTGTTACTCACCACTCCTGCTAACATAGCTCCATTGGTGTCGTGGCCTAACGCATTACTTCAAACACTTCTCTTTTCTCACATAATAATCTCTACCCCTCTTTTGCTCCTCTTAGTGCCATTTTTCTTTTTATTGTTTTATGACTTTCTTGTTGTGTCTTCCTGTCAGTGTTTCTTTCCTTTCTGTCTCCCATGCCCTTCATCTGCAGAAAGTGATCTTTCCGAGACAGGACGATGTACTCATCTCCTTCCTACCTTTGGCTCACATGTTTGAAAGAGTGATACAGGTAAGAAACTGCCTAGACTGACCAGGCCTCGTGGGCTCCTTGTTGTGTTTTTTTTTCCAGAGTCAGTGGTCTCCTACATATGAGGATGTACACATTTCCTATTTGCCTTTAGCACACATGTTTGAGAGAATGGTACAGGTAAGGCCTTAGTGTCAGTGGAAGCCAACATTTTCCCGTGCTATACCATAAAAAGAGACGAATAGGCAATGGGCTGGCCCAGATGTGCTACTAGGTCAGTGTTTTTCAAACGTGGCAACTTTAAGATGCGTGGACTTCAGCAGTGTGTTGGCTGGGGAATTCTGGGAGTTGAAGTCCATACATTTTAAAGTTGCCAAAGTTGAAATACACTGCACTGAATCATAGTATAGCATTATAAGAATGACTCACCTATGCCTGGGTTCACCCATGCCTGACCTATTCAAGCTCATGAAAGCAAACCATCTCCACAGTCTGTGGCTTGAAGCTGGCTTCTTTCCACTAATTATAGTGAGAATTATCCTTAATTTAAGATTCAGAAACATGCTAAATTGGACTTAATCTAAAACAGAAGCTGAACTTTGCTTTTTTTCTTGAAACCGAGAAGAATACATAAGCTCAAGGAGAAACTAGGCTGTTTCTCCATAGTTCAATCACGGTTAAAAATTACTTACAAGTCCTGCCAGTGAGTCTGCTTTAAACCTGAAATTATAGCTACTCCAGAAGGATTGTGGTTTTAAAATATATTTTATTGCTTCACTTTGAAAAGCATTCTTTCAACTCTCAGCTCTTCTAAAGTGAATAGTCAAACCTACAACTTACAACTTAAAATGAAGTACCTCTCTTCCAGAGACTATCTTTCCTAAACTTTACAGCTAGTTGTTTGCCCTACAACTACTGCTGAAATTTTGAATGGACTTTCTTTTCTGAAAGAACTTAAACTATAAGGGTGGATAGGCATCACCCACTACTGCTGGCTTTCAGAGAAAATCAATATTGTGAGGAAGCAAATCTTGGATTCTTCAATAGAATTACCTGTCCCCTAATGGTAGAACTCAAGATAGTTCTTCTATTATGCACATGACATGGCCAAGACTGTTGGATAGGGTCTTCCTACGAGGAGTTATTTAATAGTGACATTACACCACCAATAAGAAAGATGCCGGAGGGGTATGGGTTTTATAATCCCACACATTTGGGGCATACTGGGTAAAAACATAGTAATTAATTTGTTTCCTTTGCCTTCCTTATCACAGTCTGTAGTATATTGTCATGGAGGACGAATTGGCTTCTTCCAAGGGGATATTCGCTTGCTGTCTGATGATATGAAAGCTCTGCGTCCCACCATCTTTCCTGTCGTGCCAAGGCTACTCAATAGGATGTATGATAAGGTACTTTTTACCATTTCTGTTGGCAAAAAAAAAAAAAATGAACTTATCCAATATGTTGGAACTGGATACTTCTTTCTTTCCTTAAATTCTTTGGCTGCTGCATTTTTAACCTTTATGTAAGCCAGTTTACTTACTCAGAATGTGGCACCAGAAATGTACAGTAGAAGAGTATGTTCTATTTAAATTTAAGTACTTGAATGCTTGTTAGGTTGGATGTTATTTTTATGAACAAAAGAAATGCAGAATGTTTTATCTGAGGTTTGAAAATGGATTTTGTTGAAATATGAGTGTGGCTCTGGAAAAATCTATCATATAAGCTGCAGAACCATCAGAGAAATAATAATAAAAAGAATTTTAGAAAAAACAATTACTAGAATGAGATTAATTCATATAAGAATTTGTCCATTTGTATCATTCTACTAACTGATAAGGCAGAATGAATGTATCTGGTATATATATATATACTGTAGTCTAAAGGATTGCTACATTTTTGTTCCAAAACAGCTGCTGTGTCTTTTCAAAATACATAAGAGACAGTGTAATTATTATAGTATTGCAATAGGCCTACACTGCAGGTATACTTCTGCAGGTAGCAAGTGAAATAAAGTTGGTTCTTCTGTTCTTGTGTAATACAATCCTGTTCAGTAAAAAGTGTTATATTTTCAGCTATTTCTTTAGTCTTTTCATTTTTAGCAAGTGTCAAACTTCTATTCTTTTCCTACATTGCATTCTAATGTTCTCCATTGTCTCCATTCTCACAGACCTGTTTACCCATCTTAATGACAGTAGACTTGATAGAAAGGGAGGAACAATGGATTTTTTCATGCTATATTCTGACCACTCACATTTTGCAAATTATCTTGTTCTTAGAGTACTTGCAAAGAAGAAGGAGAAATTCCAAAAGCTTTGTTGTACCTTGTTCCCTCCATTCTTCTTGGTCAGTGCTGGTGTGATCATAGTCATTCTGCCTTGAACTGGAAGACAGAAAATAGGGGGTAGATAATGTGTGTGTAGTTGGAAAATAACCAGTGAAACACTGACCACCATCTCAGTGTACACAGTGCCATAGAATTGAAGACAATAAATAAAGTGCCAAAAAATCTGTGCAAGGGCTCAATTTTGTAGCCATCACACTGTGTCTTCAAATGGACATGTCTGTACATATGCAAGGGTCTATCAAATTGCTTTCCTTTAATGTTCCTAGACAGAAGTCAATCTTGGGACCCTTGTTTGTGTTCAGCCTGGGTATTATGCTAAGTGAAGATTGCAATTAGATTCCTTTTAGTACTGAATTCCATGCATAGAACAGAGAGGAGAACACAATTGGATCACTCATTCATGAGTGATATGAGGGTTGTAATCAAGTGATATGAGGGTTGTAATCTTACTGTTTATATTTCTTCTTATCTGAAATTTACTGTTGCCTGCAGACCCCCAAAAGGTCAGGTCTGATTTCTGTGGCCCATATTGCTCAGGGCTTGGTCTGTGGGCCTGAGGCCCAGAGGCTCCCTATTTTCTACTTTACAAAAAGTGTATTCTTCTCTCCCACAGGCACTTGCCTAAGTATGTTATCTGCAGTGTAAACTAAGTATGCCTGTAGAGCATAATTGGCAGCTTAGGAAGGCTTTGGCTTCAAAATGCTGGCCTTGACACTACTTGATTTCCAGCTCTGTGCCTGGCCTCTGTAGGAGTGTGCAGGCAGTCTTCTGGCTAACACCATAGGATGACTGGGCTCTGCCCACCTGCATCCTTACCAGCGGGTGGGGAATGACACTGAAGTCTGCAGTAGCAGAGACACCAGCAATGCTTGGGCGTCTTTATTAGTGATGCAGTGCTGTTTTTCTTATCACGTGGTGTTAATGTTTGGCTTTGAATGTCTAGACATTGCTTACTTTAGTTACTTTACTTGGCTGTCACTGAATTTTAGCATAGCAAGATGCAAAATTTGCCTACCTTATTTTATACTTGAGCGCAGATTTCCAAATAGGAAACGGAACTTGCAAATCTGTATTTTGATTCTGGTACCCATGGGTGTCTAGAGAAGCTTTCTGCTGTCATCAAAATGACAAAAACAGCACCGTATTGCTAGCTCAATCCATAGGGGCATCTATGGGACATCACAACAAAGGCACACAAGGGGTGGGACTTATATTGGGAAGGCACTTCATTTGTCAGCCCTCCACCCTTGGAGGTACCTCTAAGATTTTAAGTAGCAAGGTACCAGGATAATTGAGAAAATATTTCTTGCCTATACCTGCCCAGCTGTTGCAAGCATCATTGGATAATAATATCATCATCACCATCATTATCAGATGCCATATCCTATGGACGTTTCCTTCATTACACCCAGGAAGAGAGTCATTTCTCTTATGGCAATCTTTTGACTACCATCTCTTTGAAATAACACATATACAGTACTCCATTGCAGTTTAGGCTGTTGTTCAATGTTATTTTACACTGCATTTTAATGTATTTGTTATTGCAATCTATTGGTATATACAAATAAGTACACACTTGGCAGGCAGTATATAATTATGTGGAATGATTAATGTAATGTAAATGAAGTCTGACTTTTGTTCTTTACTCTTTTTGTATGTAAAACTGTGTATACAACATGATTCTAGTGGTTTATCCTGAAAATTTGGCATAATTACTGCCTCACATGACAGTAATAAAAATAATGATCAGCCACAATTGGCTTTTTCAGAGCTGGGAATTTCTCTGCAGTTACCAGATGTTTTTTATTCTGTTGCCATAATTTCCCAAATAATTATATATAACCATGCCAAACTAAACATATAAAAACTCTCAAAATATCTTCATCTCCATTTAGATTTCAGTTATTTAATTTCCTTACAGAATGAAGGAAAAGAGCATAATTCAGAAACAATGACAGTAGATTAGCTTTTTGCTAATAGCTTTATGGTGCAGCTACTATTAATTCCAACAATTGTATAGGACTAATGCCATTTGCAGAGTCATGTCTGCTTATATTAGTAATACATTTGCTTCTTGTCATTTTTTTCTATGAAAGTAACTTTTTCTTGTCTTTCTCCTTGTTCTTTTACACCAATTCGTAGATCTTTAGTCAAGCAGACACTCCTATGAAACGTTGGCTTCTTGAATTTGCCGCCAAGCGTAAAAAGGCAGAAGTTCAAAGTGGGATCATTAGAAATGACAGTATATGGGATAAATTATTCTTTAACAAAATACAGGTAAGAATTTATAAAAACTGTGTCTTGTGAAAATCACTCACAATAGAGATGCAATTTACACTGGAGGTTTCTCAATGCATTTAAAAAGGGTAGGATAAATGTAGAGATGAGTGAAGCCCTCCAGCAAATGCTGGATTCAGGTGATAAAAATAGGAAAATAGCTTGGTTATAATCAAGTCATTTTTTCTTTGGTGCAAACTTATGAAACAGATTTTAAAACTTATCTCTGGGAGAGAGGGGACACATACTCTATTGAAGTACCTTCTAGAGGGGGTATTGGAGAGTTAGCTAATATACCTATTTTCACAGAAGTAACCCATCAAGTTTAGTAAATTATACTCAAATTCACATTTGAACAAGGCCTAAATATTTCAAAGCAAACATTTAAAAAATTAAGATAATTTTAATTCCAAGAGAAAAGAACAGGAAATATTTGTTTGTATTTTTAAAACCTGTCCAGTTATTGAGATCAGCAGGAGAGATGTTTTAGAAGATGCCTCGAAAGTCAGCTCTCTAAGTGCAGGAAAGGACCTTCTCCTTTGTGAACCCCGAGCTCTGGAATGTTCTCCCCAGGGAGGTGTATTTAGCCCCCAATTTCCCAGTACTTAGGAAAGTGGCAAAACTCATATCTTGTGTTAAGGTTGATGTTGAGAATATTGATTTTAACTCGATTGATTTTATTGTCATATAATATGCTAAAAACAATGGGAGTATAGGCAACTACGTAAGTCTCAGGTCTGTAAGCGTAATAGTTAAAAACTTCTTCCTTAGATCACCATTAGAGTAGAAGCTTGCAGGAATTTGCTATGGGAGGGAGATTTCCCATTTTTTTAATTGCCCTTCCTTCCCCATTCCCCAGATATTTATCCTGGTGGATTATCAGCTAATTTACTTTTCTCTTTCCTTTTTTCCATTTAAATTGTGTGTGGCAAGATTTTTGAGTTTTTAGTGATCCTTTTTAGCAGACCAGGTGATCTTGATACAGTACTGGAGAATGAGGATTAGAAAGTGCGTTAAGTTCTGAAATACAGTACACATATTTAAATCTTCCTTGAGTCTCATTAAAAAGTGGGTCCCTTTATGATTTCACACATACTCTCCTAGGCAATATATAGTAACTGCTTTCCCCACTTGTTTTCTAGATGAACTGAGTTCTCTCCAATACAGCTGGAGGGCAATGGGTTGAGGGAAGCAATAATATAGAAGCAATATTCAGGCATTTGAAAAAATGTAGCAAAATTTACCTTGTGGGCAGCAATGAACAGTCCCACTTACCCATGTCTCTGACGTCAGTTAATCAACACACATAGATCTGCAGATTGGAAGCCTTTGCACATTGTAAACAGTCACACTATTCCTGCAGACTCCTTTCTTTTAATTATTTTATTATATTACTAGGGCTTATACACCATTCCAGTTAGATGTGACTCTGAGCAGTGTATTTCCATGATCCAGCACTCAGATTAAAACAATTAAGACTAGCAAAGCAAAAAACCAAAATCCAACTCTCCTACCATCCTTGTTGCCACAGCTTTAGGAGTTGTCCATTTATCAATGCTCCCTCCAAAAGCCTGTTGGAAGAGCTAGGTCTCAATGACCCTCTGAAAGAACAGCAAGGATGGAGTTACCTTTGTGGGGAGTGGGATTGCTCATAGGGAGAATTTCACTATTTTCCCACAGCAGTAGAAAAGGATGAGATGATATTATGTTGTGTTTCAAAATTGTGTTTGTCTAACAGGCAAGCCTGGGTGGTTGTGTTAGGATGATTGTTACTGGAGCTGCTCCTGCTTCACCTACAGTTCTGGGTTTCCTTCGAGCAGCACTAGGATGTCAGGTAGGCTCTACTAGAGCATTATTCAAATGCACCTTTTTTGCCTAGTAATTCTACTTAAGGGTCAGATGAAGATCAGATGCATTCATAATAGAAATGTCACTATCCTAAAAAGCTCAGTCTCTTATAAGAATGTTTGGCTCATAGCAAAGGCCAGATTAGAATTTTTCTCTCAACTTTAACCAAATTATTGGGTATGATCATTGCAAGATGAAGACAAATTACTACGGCAGTTACCATTCTTCTGCCTTCCAGTTCTACTGACTAGCTACCATCTGGAAAATCATCTGTGTTCTCTAGATGGACTGCCTACAAGCCAAGTTGTCTTTCCAGGACTTTGATACAGCCACTTGCCTTTATTGAAGTAGACAGATACTCAAACTGTCAGGGGTTCAAGGGCATCATGGGCCCAAATGCCTTCCTCCTTTCTTTGCAGGAATTAATGATGTTCCTTTTTTAGTCCAGGCAGAGCTTACAGCATTAGCCCTCAGAAATGTTATTACTGGTGGATATCAATAATTCACCTCTCAGCCACTTATAATTTTTTTCCTCGCCTAACAACAAAATCCAAAAACATTTCCCTCTCCACTTTCTGAGTTTATAGGAAGACAAGAATGTTATCTACTACTTCTAATTTCTTTATTTACCTCTTATGTTCAAGGACCAGAAGTCTGACTCATACAGTGGCAATGCCAGTGATTCCAAGTGATATAAATTTCCCTTCTGAGCACAGCAGAGATCTTTATTCCTTCCAGTGTTCAGATAAAACACTAACATTAGTATCTTGTTTAAATAACATGTCTTTGACAGGTTTATGAAGGCTATGGTCAAACAGAGTGTACAGCTGGGTGTACCTTTACCACTCCAGGAGACTGGACATCAGGTAATAACAAAGCAGGCATCTTCATAAAAGACAGGTGAATGTGGCCATGTAAGTTTGAAAGCAGCAAGGGCAGAATCCTAAAACATGCAGGCCTGCAGGAGAATTACCTGTGTCAGTGTTTTTTGTCAACCTTGGCAACTTCAAGCTGTGTGGACTTCAACTCCCAGAATTCTCCAGCCAGGCATGCTGGCTGGGGAATTCTGGGAGTTGAAGCCCACACAGCTTGAAGTTACAAGGTTGAGAAACACTTACCGATGTGCTCACAGTCCTGTTAGGCTGCTTCTGACTCATTAATGTCCTCTGCCAGACAGGCAAGTTCTTTTTAAAACCAATCAATAGTTCATTTCTTCTCCAGTGGAAAGTATAAGCAATGTTAAACAAAATAGCTGTTATATAAATCTCTATAGTCATGTAGCTTACTGGGATTCTAGCTTCAATACTTGTGATCAACTGCAGCTCTATTTGTGAACTGTTTTTTCTCTGGAATAGTCTTCAGGGTGAGACAAGCAGTGGGTGTATAGGCTGTTTCCTCTTCCAGTCTCGCTGTGAGATATTGTGATTTTGTAATTAATTTTTTCACTCAATTACACATACATGACATCTGCTATTTCAGTAATATGTAGATAGCTATATGATAATAATCTGCTGGTGGTTTTTTGTAACTTTGTTTTACTTTTTTAAGAGAAAAAAAAACCCCAAGCACATACTCTTAATTTGATTTTCAGGCCACGTTGGAGCACCTTTGCCTTGTAATTTAATTAAACTGGTGGATGTTGAAGAATTGAATTACTTTTCTTCCAAAGGAGAGGGAGAGGTAATGTGTACAGTACTGGTACTTTTTCATTTAAGTTTCTTATCTACAAATTTAACCATACCATTTGTTCTAGATAAGAGCTCTAAAACAGAAGCCAAAATAGAGCATTTCAAAGCATGTTCCATTAGAAAAGAAATGTGTTAGAAGTAAAGGAAATGGTCAAGTCACTTAACATTCTTTGTGAAAGTACTGGTGGTCTACCTAATAGTGGCAAGAATGTTCCTAACTGATATGGGAAGGACTGTGGATTGCTCTCTGACATATTACAGCATTGTAGGTCCTTGGGTGGCTCATTCTATCTTCCTGCATTAATGGGAGTCAGCCCTTGCATGTTTCCTTATTACAGAGCAGTGTTTCTTAAATTTTTTGCTCACAGGACCCCTTTCCACTATTAAAAATTATGGAGGACCCCAAAAGAGTTTTTGTTTGTATGGGTTATGTTTATTGATATTTACCATATCAAAAATTAAAATTGATGCATTCACAGAATATGTATTTATTGAATCATGTAAAAATAACAATATTAAATCTATTAAATATTAACCAATACTGTTCACGAAAAGCCCCCTTTGAACAAATAAATAATAATAATGAGAAGAGTGATTTTGTTTTAAATTTTTACAAATATTTTCAATATCTGGCAAATCATTTTGATTTTACAGACCCCTGAGAAAATCCTGGGGGACCCCCAGGGGTCCTTGGATCACACTTTGAGAAACACTGCTGCAGAGAAATCCCTGCTCCTTTTGCTGCTCCAGAACTGGTTCTCTGAAAGCAGTGTCAAAAGAGGGTTTTCCGGGAGTGAATACGGGATCCCCAACCCTCCCCTTTCTAAGCTGTTCTAGATGGGAGTGCCAACTCTGTGGGAGTTCTATCCAGCCAGGGTGACTGGTTGGGATTGCTGTTTTTAACAACTTGTTGGCCCCCGAAGCAGAGATAAGTACAGGCAGTCCCAGGGTTAAGAACGAGTTCCATTCCTAAGCCTTTCTTTAACTTGAATTTGTATGTAAGTCGGAACTCGTACTTACAAACGGGCTGCCTATTACTAAAAATGGTGGACGGTGTTCACTTTCTTGAGTTGACAAACTGTTGAAGCTGCGCAATGTTTTCATGAACTGCTGAAAACAGCCTGTATATTAAGAACGCGTGGCTTTAGCGTTTCATGAAAACGTCATGAAGCCTCAGCGGTTTGTTGGGAGAACGCTGTCCGCCATTTTTAATAATAGGCAGCCCATTCGTAAGTATGAGTTGTCCATAAGTCGGACATTCTTAACCTGGGGACTGCCTGTAAGCACAACCTTACACAAACCCTCCTTGCAGTACAAGTAGTCCTCACTTAATGACCATTCATTCAGCAACCGTTTGAAGTTAGGGAGGCGATGAACAAATGGTATGATGCCCAGTTCCCAAAGTTATGGCCGTTATAGTGTCCCTGCAATCATGTGATCAAAATTTGGGCACTTGGCAGCCCGCCCATACTTATGACTGCAGGGGTGCTTCAACTCCCCTCACCTGCCTATTTCCCCCCCCCCCATCTCTGCCCTTTCGGCCATCCTGCACTCTGCCGCCTCTGCCAGCCCTGCTGCCCTGGCTCCACTGGCCCTGCCGCCCCAGCTGACCTTCCAAAGCCTCACGAGAAGGCTGCATATGATTTGGACAAGGCATGCGATCTCAGGAAAATGGCCTGGCACAGCCAGCAGCTGCCTTGTGAAGAGCCAGGCTGGGTGCGGCTTGTCAGCAGCGGGAACAAGACAGTGAAGGCCAGCTGCAGGCGGCAGAGTGCAGGGCAGTAGGGGTATGGAGTTCAGGCCAGTGAGGGCTGCAGCTGGGGCATCAGGGGCTTCTGCTGAGGGGCTGGGCTGGGACAGCCACTGCTTTGCTCCTCAATGCTGGGGCAGCCGAGGCTTTACACCACGGTGCTGGGCTGGGGCAGCTGCAGCTTTGCAAAGGGCCAGGCCAGGCACGTTCATCAGCAGTGGGAGGAAGAAGACAGCGAAGGTCAGTTGGGGACGGCAGAGGTGGCAGAGTGTAGGGCGGCTTGCATGCCCTCGCACCCCTGGCAGCAGCCACCCTCGGCCCAGCTGCACTTGCGCCAGGCCACGGCAGCCATTTACCTGCCCGCTGGCCTGCTTGCGAGCCATTTGGGACTCGCAACTTCCTGCCATGTTCCCCATTGCCTTTGCTTGTTGGAAGCCGGCAGGAAGTTGCCATGAGGTCCTCGCTTAATGATGGCAGTGGAGACTGCCAGGATTGCTGTCGCTAAGTGATGTGGTCACGTGACATTGCACTTTACAATCACATTGCTTAGCGACGGAAATCCCAGTCCCAATGACCATTGTTAACCAGGGACTACCTGCATAATAGTGATAATGGAGCAGAGAATAATTGTTGACCTGTTGATCAGGGTTAGATTAGCACTGTTGTTATCAGAATATTTATTTACTTGTAATAGTTCTACCCTGCCAAAATCAAACAACTCTTGGCAGCTTACAGGCTATTGTGAATAAGGTTGATAGCACTAGATCAGTTTGGGGTTATTGGGCCAAATGAATGCTTGAAGTCCCTTCTGTAAATGCTTCTTTATGGGAGATTGCCTTATTAGTCTGTTGCCCTAATAGTATGTAACCTAATTAGCTCTCATTGTAAACATGATTGCTTCACATCTAGCAGCTGTTTTGTAAACAGAGGCTATTTACTACACCTTACTGTTAAACAGCTTGTTGATCTCTCTTTCAGATCTGTGTCAAAGGTCCCAATGTTTTCAAGGGCTACTTAAAAGATAGAGCGAGAACAGCTGAAGCATTGGACAAGGATGGCTGGCTTCATACAGGGGACATTGGAAAGTGGCTGTCTGTATGTACTGAACTGCTAACTTTTCATGTTCTGCATTAAGAATGAAATTGAAAAGCTACATCTTTATTGATTATTGGCACTTTTGGAAATGATAAAGGAATAAATGAGTTGGGCAATGACATTCATGTAAATATAGATGATGTAATGTAGGAAGGAAGTATCAGGGCTTCTCCAGGGAAATTTGGGTTTAAATATCTGTTTGCCCTTGTGGGTTCAAAGTGTTGTTATTTGTTAGCTTTATATTCTGCCATTTCTCCATGAGCTCAGTCTCCCCTTCATTGTATCCCCAATTCCAGTCTTGTGAGATAGGTTGGGTAGAGATTGACCAAACCAAAATGTCCACATTTCTATGGCTGAGGAAGGATTAGAACCTGGATCTTCCCAGTCCTTATCCAACTTAACCACTTAACACACTGGCTCTCTGGTTGAGAAATCTTTAGAGGAAAGACAGACTATTGATGTGGTTGAATACATTTTAAGATTGTGATCCCAAAACCATTTACTAGACAGTAAGCCTCATTCGGAATAGCAGATTTTCTTTCCACTAAATAAATATAGGGTTGTGCCCTATGCTGCTAGTTTTCCTAAACCATGGAGATGACTTTAGCTTCTCTTACCAATCCCAGAATGAAAAATAAGCTGTAATTTTGCTAAAGTATAGTGCTGTTGCCTAATGATTTTTCTTAGATCAACATAATTGTTCTTTGCGATTTACTCACAGAATGGGACACTCAAAATCATTGATCGAAAGAAGCATATATTTAAATTGGCTCAGGGAGAGTATATCGCACCAGAAAAAATTGAAAATATCTACATTCGTAGTGAACCTGTTTCCCAAATATATGTGCATGGAGATAGCTTACAGGTAACACTTCACATTTCTATAATTTAGTCAAGTTTCTCTTCCTGTTTTGTAATTTGAATATCTCCATTGTGGCTTCCTGTAAGGTCAAGTGAAGAAGATAGCTATCTTCTTCTGTGGTACACTACTTTCCTCTTACAAGTGTGGCATAGTTGCCTGGAAATAATTATTTGTTTTCTTTCCACATACGTGAAATATAGGTACAGTACTTTATGCCTAGTATAATGTGGAGAATCGATACTGCCTGATGTACAGCAAGTCTTCTGGAATACGCTCAGCTACTAGAAACTGTTATTTTGCTGCTGCAAGAGAGATTTTAGAATATGTAGCAAGTGGAGGCGTGCAAAACATTTTCAAATGAGAAATGACCCATTTCAATTGTTCTGAGCGTGAAACATCTGCTTTCATTCAATATATCTGCTTTCATTCAGTAATGGCTGGTTTGACCATTTTGGGACCATGGGTCACAAATGTGGCTTCCAATTTTACCTTGCAGGCCTTTCTGGTGGGGATAGTTGTACTGGATGCTGAAGTCATGCCAGGCTGGGCCAAGAAAAGGGGCTTTGATGGAACTTTTGCAGAGCTTTGTAACAATGCGGTACGTGTCCTTCTGCCTATGCTTTCTACTCCAGATGCACAAGTACAATGCTGCTTTAGCAAGACTATGCAAGTAAAAGGCACAGACGAAAATTCTAATTGGTGGAGCAGGATTTACCAGGGTACTAGAAGAAGTCTGTGGCAGGCAGCCAGCATTAAAGTGAAGGGTGAAACATGATAGCTTGTAACGGCTTCCCAAGTATGGGAAGGAGATCTCTGAGGTGCGCAGTTGTACATGTCAAAGCCCATCTTTGGATAACCATTCATGCAGTATGAATCAATGCCTGATATTGTCATAATATTGGTAGAAGGACAACTAAAGCTAAATCATTTCATAGAAACCATTTGTTTATTTAGGAGGCCGCTCAACTCCAGAATGACTCTAGGTAGCTGTCAAAAACTGAAAATCAGTAGAGTTAGAATCTGAAGCTTTCAGTCAACATCCCATATTAAAAACAAGCAAACAAGCAAACACCAGAGCTCCATAGCCAAAACCTGGGGGAACAGACACATTTCGAATGAGTTCTGGAACTTCACTAGGGTGGGAGCTCCCTGGATCACTGGGTAGGACATTATTCTAGAGGGCAGGTGCTATGATAGAGAAGGCATGCTTCCTGGGTCTGGACAGATGGCATTGCTTACTTTAAGGGACCTGAAGTGTACCAACTCTGCCTAATCTTGCCAGACAGGCTGAAACCATGAGAGGGAGGTGGCCTGTTAGACAACCCAGCACTGGGCCATGAAGGGCTTTAGAGGTGATAACTGTCAGAGTCACGCTTTGTGCCAGTCCTCAAGCGGTGCCAGAAGAAAGACAACTTGGACTCTGCTTTTGTTATTTCTACAGACTGTATTATGTACAGCTATATACACAAGCTAGGCTTACAGTTGAAGACAGCACTTTCTATACATACTGCAGTATACCTTACCTATGAACCTACAATACTCTACAGCTCTCAGTAACACCCAGCAGTATGCAGACTGCTTATATCCCCCACATTGTGCTGAGTCAGTACTTGTCAGGTGTAGGCAATGAGCTCATTAGCCCTGGCTACCTGGTTTGCCTCGTGTTACTCACACAGGAGAATTTCCTTATGAGTACACCTTAACAATAACCAGCACTTGAATTGCATCCAGAATCTCACCGGCAAACAGTGCAGCTCACGGTGCAGTGGCGTTACGTGGGCATACCAAAGCGTGCCCATGCTGCCTGCACGGTTGCATTCCGGACCAGCTGCAGCTTCTGGGTGGTTTTCACAGTGCTCTCTCATTTCCTTCATGAGTTCTCTTCCTGGGCTTGGAGTTGCCCATGTAATGCCACTGCTGGGATTTCTTTGCAGTTGTCTAGTTTAGAGGAAACAGGCAACTTGGGTCATATAGGGTCAGGGATAAAAAATGTGGGTGAGGCTGGGAAAATTCAAACATTTCTGAATGTTTGAATTTGGGGTGGGGGGAATTCAATGCTTAGTTAAGAAAGCTTAGGAAGTACAGATTGCATTTTTTAAAAATAATTTTTATTAAAGAAATGTTTAACAAGATAAAAACAATGCAACTTTTAGAGAAGAAATAAAAGAAATAAAGAAAAATAGTGAACAGAAGAAAATACGAAAAAGAAAGAAAAGAGAAAAAAGAGAGAGAGAGAGAGAGAGAAGAAAAGATTATAAAGAAGCAGCGTCCGATCATCAGTGGTTATAAATGCATTTCTATTTTACCCTCTCTCTCTAAGATTACATCATAATTTCCTTCTTTCCATAGTTTACACTTTCTAATTGTCAAACCCATAAATCACAAGTTCATTTTTTTCTTTCTTCAGCAAAAAGTCCATAAGGGACTTTTATAAATGAGGTTATTGTCCTTTCCCTAATCAGACAAGTCAATTTTGCCATCTTTGCTAGTTCTATCACATTCACCAACCATTCCTCCGTTGTGGGTGTTTCAGAGTCTTTCCATTTCTGTGCATATAATAGTCTTGCAGCAGTTATCATATACAAAACAGTGTTCCATAGCTCTTTTCTAACTATCTTTTTTTTTTTTTTTTTTAAGAAAACAATACTTAAAACTTTGGTGGGCTAGGGATCTTGCCTTTACCAAATGCCTAATACAGGAATTGCATTATACATTTAAATGGCATAACCTTGGCAAGTTATAACATTTGAACTACTGTTTTCTTTGTAGTGGAAGGTAACCTATCATGCTGAGCTTTGACCTCTGAATTTCTTCAGTCTTTAATGCTTAATCCAGCATGGAAATGAAAGCTTTAGAAATTCAGATCCATGCCCAAATAACAGTTCAGCCTATGCGTGTGTGCACGGGCATGTACATGCATGCATGCATGCTTGAAAAATAAAGATGAAGGGGCCTTTTTAGACACTTATATACCAAGACTTTCTACAGCAGAATTTTGGATATTGCTCTTTATTGGGCAAGGAGGTACAACGTTCAATTAAATCAATTAAAGGCCACAGGCAGTGATGGGTGAATGAAGCCAAAATTAAGAATTTGGAGAACCAGAGTCCAGAATAGGTGGGATTTGAAGCAGTACATACCTTTTTCATTGTGGCATTCCATCTCTCCTTCACTGCTACCTGTCTAGCACACAAGCACATAAAAAGGGGGAAAGTACTTGAACATTACTATGATTATTTTCTTGTTGCTAAATTGAAGTTCATGGCTATAAATAGATATTTCTTATGTTCTTATTTAGGAACTGGAAAAAGCTATAATGGAAGATATGGTGCACTTAGGAAAAGAGAGTGGACTTCATTCATTTGAACAGGTAAATGCTGAAAATAAATAGCTTTGATGACTAAGATGAGATGAACTCCTTTTTTGGGGCGAATAGAAGGGAATTTTAGCATGCATTATATAAAACCTTACACACATCACTGTACTTTGTGGTTCAGCCATATATTCACGGACATTTCTATTTCTATTAAAATATCTTCATCTCAAGATTATATAAGAGTTACTTTCAATAAATCTCTTGTAATAGATAACACATATTAAAATAAGCTGAGAGCAGTTCTGGGAAGGGAGTTCAGGCCTTTAATTCTTATAGCTGACCTAGAAAATACAACAGTTCTTTTTGTTCTCTGCATACACTAATCTTCTGCTATGTGCATAGATATTTTTGTAACAGACTTACAAAACTCAACCAGGAGAAGTTTGCTAATGGGCACTGTATGCCCATAGGGGAGTGAAAGGGGAACTTACTGAAAAGACCCTTGAGATCTAATCCCATACACACTTACCTGACAGGATGTCTGGGTGCATTCTGTGGGATTTATTCCTAAATAGACATATACAAAATTGCATGGATGGTTGTCAGAATCTACGGTTCTGCTGTCTTGCATTTCATCACTGTCATAATTTATGTTTATTTATTAAATTTACAAGCTGCCTGAGTTCCACAAAATATATTGCATGGCGCCCAGGGTTGGATCAAGGCCAACTGATGCCCTAAGCCCAGCCCAACAGTGGTGCCTCTCAATGGAAGCAACAAATGTGATATCTGATGACACCTTTAAACCAAACTTTTAAACTGTAGTCCCTCACCATACCAAAGGAAATGTTTTTTAACAGTGCAGATTAAAGTTCAACATGGTAGATAAGGACAATTAACCAGTTCCCGAGAAATAATGTGTTCCTCTTCCCTAGATGTGTTCAGGAGTAGATTAGACAAGCATACAGTATGTCAAAGATGGTTTCATTTGGATCTTTGTACTGAGCAGAGGGTTGGATATATTTATTTATTAGATTTATAAGGCCACCCAATCCAAACAATGTGACTCTGGGCAGTGTACAACAATTGCCAACTCTGTTTTTATGCTGAACCTCTCACTCTTGTATGTGCTGATTTTATAGACAAGATGCACTCAGTTCCTGGTAATTGTAGTCATGGGTGTTCCACCCTTTATTTTTCTAGCATGCTTTGGACTATCTATAGATTGCCACCATGATCCACCATATTTACTAGCCACAATGCAACATAGAGCCATCAAAAAGCCATCAGTTCCGTTATGCCCATTAGTGGTAAAGTTTGATCAATTGCATTTCTGGAACTTAATTATCTGATGGAGCTCTCCATTTACACAGCTACGTACATTGCTTGGGTATAGGCACAGTGAAAAAGAATAGTGTACTTAATGTACTATTGGTAAAAATATCTATAATTATGTATCTGCCCAGCTGCCTTTCCCCTAGCGTGAAAGGATGTTATAGCAAACATTCAGCCCCCTCTGGGCTCGGCATGCCTATATATCCCAGATATTGATGCTGCTCCTGAGTGCCACTGCTCACATCCCCTGCCTGCTCTGGGTGGTCATAACGCCCTCCTCATCTCTCTTGGCTGCTGGGCTCCGAACTGCATTTCTGAGGTCTAGAACTGGGTACATCACTGGGCCCAGTTTCTGCAGTCCCTGATCATTAAATAGTTATTTCTGAAAACAGATGCAGTCTCCTATAAAGTACATGCTGCGTGCTTTTTAAAAAGTCAAGAGAACACCTTGTTTAGCTATAAAGCTCTCTTAAGATGCTTCCAGAAGTAAAGCTTTGAAAAACGTGTTGCTATCATTTACCAACAGTTCTCACTGACCAGAGAAAGATAACTACTGGACATATAACTAGCTTCAATGCTAAAAACTGGAAGTATTTTTAATATTGAACAAGCATGTGTTTTCCTGTGACAGTCCTATGGCAGCAAGTGGGAGGATAAAAATATCTTTAAATTGTTCTCAGGCAACGGAACATTTTGTTATTTTTGATGTTTAAACGTATTTTTAAAAGTCTGTGAATTCAAAATGTATATTTGAAATACCAAGTGAAAGCACAAGCCAAATTTATTATTTATTTATTACAGTAACTAGATTTATAAGTTACTGTAAGTATTTATAAGAACTCAAACAATGTGACTCTGGGTGGCATACAGCACAAAAAACAAGCAATAAACCCAAACCATGTAACATTAAAACATGTACGATAAATGAAGATAAGTTTTAAAGTTCAGGCCTTTAAAGTAACTATACGAAGCCTTCTTGATTTGGGGGGAGTATGAAGTAGCAGGTCACAAGTAACTCGACATTGTTCAATTATTTTAGTCCAGGCTGCCTATGGATTTTTATGTTTTTAATGTTTTTTTTATTGTTTAAATTAATTTTTATTGTTTTATTGTTTAAATTCATTTTCAATTGATTTATTTAAATGTACTATAGACACCCACTCTCATAGACTCTGGGCAGCTATAATAAATTTTAATAATAATGATAATAATAATACATATGTGTTCAGGAACAGCCTTCCATGGTTAATAGCCTTTACTCACAGAAAAGAATACACCTTCCTAAATGAAAAGGTACAAATCAGTAACAAAATAAAGTTAAGTTAAACAGTCTGAAATGGATTCATATCTCACCTAAAAGGAAAGTAATGGTTGGGCTCACCTTTTTAAAAAAAGTGATGGCCAACTACAAAGATCTGTCAGTGATATACAATAAAAATAAAGCACGAACTGCAGGACACCTCTGCACAACACATGAAGCCAGAGTAAAGAAAAGCATATTCATATTTTGTCAATCTGATCTGAATGTCATTTATGTTAGAAAGGCTGTAAGTTATGTTTGATTTGCCTGATGAAATCCATACTTTATCCATGTTTATCAGCAGGAGGCAACCAAGTGGAGTTTTCAGATAAGGATTTAGCTTTATTTTCCTTTTTGATCTTTTTATAGCTATATAATGTTATTTCATTTTTCAAATTTCAGGTTAAAGCTATTTACATCCACTCTGAAATGTTCTCCGTACAAAATGGTCTGTTGACACCCACGTTAAAAGCCAGGAGACCAGAGCTGAGAGAATACTTCAAGAAACAAATAGAACAGCTTTATTCAAGCATCTCCATCTGACAGCGCAGGAAGGCTCTTCAGAATAATGTGCTCTGTAGCAACATTAGGATAATTTTGAAAATGGGAAGGATGCAGTTGAAGTGAAAAAGCATCTGACTTTCCACGTGAGCCTTCTGCTGTCTGAAGACACGGTCCCTGAGTAATACTTTTGCCATCTAGTTCTAGGTCCTAGAAGATTGCACAGACAACCATTAACTTTTTAAAAGTTCCACTCCTTCTTGAACGTATTTGACAGGCCTTTCTTGATTAATGCGTGCAAAACTCCCTTAGCAAACAGAAAAGAAATCTGCTTTTTGTGTGACGCTCCTCTAAACCTGGATTCAGCCATGTGATCTATAGGATTTCCAGATGTCTCTCTGGATGGGTACTACTAAGAACTCTTTAGAAGCAGGAGGTTCTTGCCCTGATTCACAGGTATACATCATGCACGCATCTTCTTTAACAGTCTGTCCTCCCAGTTACCGCTGAGTGCATATGTAACCAAGAATTCCTCGTTGCAACTGAGCTCTTAAAATTCCAGGGAGATATCTGACAAAGGCTAGTAGTCTACCTCAAATATTCTTTGATGCTCAAAGCCACAAATAAATCTATTAACCTGATACAGAACTGAAAGCTGGAATTGTGTAATTGTTCTTTAAATGGCAGCTGTCATGCTCTGCAATACAAAAATTAAATTGATTGGGGGTAATGAGTTCACACATAGGAATAACTTGTATTTCATATGGATTAAATATTACTGAACCTAGTGCCACATGCTAGATGAATATGAACCTGTGATTGTCACTATAGGGCCTCACACTTTTCAAAATGAGCAAGATTGTTTACTGGACACACTTCTTGAAAGATGTTGATTGCCTTCTATTTTGGCAGCTACCCAACTAAGATTTATAAAAGAAAACCTAGTTTGTATGAACACACTGCGTATCTTTTATGTTTATGCCTCCTATTCTAGAGTCTAGATATTTTTCCCCAGATCTTTAGCAGAAGAATGGGGGATCGAGCGCCTGTTTTTCCTTTGCATCGCTTTACAGCCCAGCATCTTGACTTTCTAGACAGTCTCAATCATGTAAAGCCTGCTGAGGTACTTGGGGAGTTGATACTCAGCAAGATATGGAAGGCTACAGGTTTCTAGCCTTGTTGAGCTTGTGTGTGTGCCCTGTATGTGTTTTCCAATGCCTTCCCTTTCTCCTCATTGCCTAACTACAAAGATTTTACTTCATACTTCAGAATATGTTGTCCAGCTGTGTCCTCTAAACTGATCAGTGCAGACAGTGAAGACTAATATGGTTTTGTAGAGATTCCCCAAGTAGATGTCATTAGCCATACTGTCTGGGGATTATGAGAGCTGGAGTTTAGCATATGTCCAGTTTGGGACAGGCTGGTATAGTTTCTTCAGTCTACGTTGAAAAATGGCTAGTAGTTCCAGTAATGTAGATCCAAACGTAAGCTGTAATTTTATAGTAGATAATGGAGACTCTTATTTTTTATATATTCATTGCAGGAAGATATAGAAATATATCATACCTGTACCCTTTTTAGCTAGATTGCTGTACTGCTTGGAAATAATTATTTTAATGTTCACTTCCCAAGAACTAATATTTTGAGAAAACTGGCATACACACTAAACTCTATATTATTTCGATTACATAAAATTAGCACTGCCAGAAATGTCTGTCATGACCTCTTTTACTTAGAATTATAAGTACAATCTAATATATTTATTAAAGCCTTACCATTATTTAAAAAGTACCTAGGGATATGTTGGGTATAATCCATCTGAATAAAATCTTGATTTAAATAATAAATTAAGCAACATTTTAAAATATTCTTATCAAGAGGAATTGCTTGCTTGCTTAATTATGCTTATTTATTTAAAAAGTAATACATTTGTTTCAGTTGTACATCCTCTCCTCCCCCAGCAATTACTGGAAGTGTTTTAAAGAAAATCTTAGAAAATCCTCCCAGTCCAGTGATTAAGCTTTGTGCACTGTATTCAGGATCAGCATGCAGGAAAATATGTTAAATAGAGTTGTCTGTAACTAACCAGGAAAAAGATCTTGGGGCCAACGGATAGCTCAGTGAAGGTCAAATCACTGTTCATCAGCTGTGAAAAAAGCAAATTCCATCATAGGGATCATTAACAAAGGGACTGAAAATAGAACTGCCAATACTGCACACTGTAATATCCTTATACAAACCTATGGTTATGTCTGCATCTGGAATACTGTACAGGTAGTCCCCAGGTTAAGAATACCTGGTTTATAGACAACCCATAGTTAAGAACAGAGACCATTGTAGCAAAATTACATAATGGTTAGAGTTAAATACATGATGGTTCGAGTTCATTACATGATACTACTTATACAGTATTATACAATAACACTGTTCCAGCTTACATGCAAATTCGACTTAAGGACAGACCTTGGGAATGGAACTCGTTCTTAAATTGGGGACTGCCTGTACATGGTTCTGGTCACATCTGAAGGCTAGAATGGAGCTGGAAAAAGTGCAGAAGGTAACCAAAATTATCAGGGGCTCAAACACTTTCCTTATGATAAAGATTAGAACATTGAAAATATTTAGCTTAGGAAGAAGGGGGAATGATTGATTGAGGTGTACAAAATCATTCATGGCATGGAGAGGGAGGCAGGGAGAATGGTTTTCTCTCTCTCTTTCTCAAATCACTAGAGTAGGAAACATCCTATGAAGTTGATTGGAAGAAGATTTGGAACAGATAAAAGCAATTCTTCACATAGCAAATCATTCACTTAAGGAATTCATTACTACAAGAGATAGGCTAAATTGGATTGATTTTAAAAGAGGATTGGATATATCCATGGAGGACAAGTCTATCAAGTGCTGTCAGTTTTGAGGAGTCAAATGTTCCCTCTGATTTCAGGGCAGCATGTCTCCAAATACTAGTTGCAGGGGAACAGAAGCAGGAAAGGGGTATGTATTTATCTCCTGCTTGTGAGTACCTTAGGAGTATCACATGCTGGACTAAGATGGCCTTGGTCTGAACCAGCAGGATATTCTTATATTTCTATGCAAGTGAAGGGTCAAAAGGTAAAAGTCTGCTTTGAGTCAAACTCTACTCCTAGTCACTTCATAAATTTAGGCAAATTGGAACACTGAGGGTTAGGGAGTTATGGCCACTAGCCTGAATATTATTAGTACAGCACGAGTGACTTTTTGCAGCTGGGGGCTAAACTTTCAATATTAATTTTTTTCTGGTTAGGATCTGCTGGATATTGCAGTTATATGGAAGTAATGGGAAGGCAAGCCTCTTTTGTGAGATGGAGCTAGTGTGCAAAATAGGTGTGTTACACCAAGTCTAAAAACTAAACACTGAAGCTCTAAAGCACAATCTGGAGATGCTAGGGGGACTATACACAACCCACAAGTTGTCCATTCTGTACAGTAATTGGCACTGGTGTTTTATACCTAGATTTAGAAAATATTGAACTTTAGATGCAGTGCACACCTTCTGGAACTAGCATGAGTGCTCCTTGTTTTGTTTTGTTAAAACCCCTGAAGTTGAGCTCAACCCCAGGTGACCAAGGGCCATCTGTATAGCATGTTTGGCAACAATACAATGGTTTGCCATTCCATTGAAGGATGTTTTTTTGACTTCCCAGGCTAGCCTACAGCCTTGACACTTGCTGGTGTTCACTAACTCATGTACTAACCAGGTCCAACCCTAATTAGCTTATTTGAGATCAGCTAAGGTTGACTAGATGCTGCCACCTGTGGAGGCTGAATGCTGCTTACTAATGTCTTTATTCACCATTGTTACCACATTTAAGGTTTGGCAGCACGTAGCTGAGCCCATATAAATCCTTCCTACCTGTTGCTGAACTTGATCTCAGGTGGACAGCAAGTGCGTTGGAAGTTCCCAAGTGATTTTCTCTGCTCGCATGGTCCTATTTTAAAAATTATGGCATATGCAAAATATCTTATTAAGTAACCATGCATAGCCTGAGCTGTTGGTGTTCAAAGGAATACATTTGCATTCAGTTAAATACCAGATTTATTTGAATTGCACTATTTGTACCAACCAGTAAGTATGTATGACTAGTGTAACATTACAACTGTTGATGTTGGATCTCTTGGAAAAGTTCTAATTGTTCATGATTAGAAAGTTGGTGCCAACATTAATAATTTGAGTCTAAGATGCTATTAATATGTTGTACAATATATCATCAGAAGCAATGGTAAGGATGATGGGATTAATTTATTAGGCTGAATCCATATACCAGTCAACTAAAACTGGGTTCATGGTGATTATGAAATCCTGGTCATCACAAAAGCAGCCATTAATAGGTGGATGTTCATTGCTTAATAACTTGCAGTTGCATAAGTGAATTATGTCCAGTGGAAGTTTGAGTGACATACAAGAAACTTTGTATTAGAGTATTTGCTCTGTGATGTCATCAGTTTGCAATCTTGTTGAGTGAAGAACATGCAGGAGTGAATAAGAGATGGGAGTGATCTCTCTCAAGAGAAATGGGTCATTCCTACAGACTTAAAAAATATTGCATAGTTTTACATTATAAATATATACTACTAAGACAGCCTTTCCTCCAAAGGATCAATGAGATTATGAAAGTAAAATTTAAAGTTTCACTCAGGCCTAATCATATTTGGAGGAAAAATAAAAAAGCCTGAACTGAAACATGAATGTATTTTACATGAAAGAGAAGCAGAAAATCCTTTGCAAATGTTTTTATGGTACATGGCTGGTAAGAATAACAATAAAATCCTGTTTCTTTGGATTAAATTATTAGTGCATATATCAGAAAATAGCTTCAGTTTTCTTGGAATGAATCGAATCAACTTGAAAAGATAATCTTTGGTTTCCAATGTGTGGAAAGCACAAATCTGTGATCTATATGTAAATAAACATCTATGAAATGAATGTAAATTTTAGAAGAATATGCTATTTTTGCATGAAATCTGGCAATTTAAAAGATGTGCTGATGTCTCATCGAAAATATTATAGAGATGGCTTGTATAGTAGTTGTACATTGGTTTGCTTTCTTTACACTCTTCTGTTTTTACACAGTTTTAAATGAACTTGCGCTAAAATCCAGGATTGTGGTTGCTTGGTAGAATTTCCCTTAAAAAGGGCATTAAGAAGGATACATGCTTCTCAATGACACTATGCTGGTGCGCTGCATGTACTAGCCTCATTTAATGTGTTATACTTCAATTTGAAGTTTACACAAAGTGGATCTGGAACAGCTAACTTGAAGAAACATCACCACTTTGCTTGACGCCCCTCCCCAAACCAAAATATCCTTTCCTCCATTGGGGACGTTCCCCAGTAGAAGGCAACAATACCTTTTACAAATCTTTTTGACCTTCAAAGTTACTGGTAACAAAAGGAAGCAAACTTTATCATTTTGGTTTGTTCAGTGCTTGAGCGAGCAAGCATGCTGTAAAGTCTAGTTTTAAAAAGTTAAATCAATCTATTTTTCACTTGACACCACTACGTACTTCATGTGCTACACTTTGAAATCAGGTCAAACAACAGTGTCGTTCCCCCAACTTAGTCTTCTGCAGATGTGTTGGGACTACAGTTCCCAGAAATCTTCAACCCTATGTTAGCTGGAGAATTCTGGGGGTTGCATTCCAAACACATCTGAAGGCTACGAAGGGGTGGAGGCTGCATTAGAGCTATATCAGTCCACACTAGAAAAGATGCAAAGTGTAGCTTCTAAATGATTATATCAGGTCCATTTTAAAAAAAAAAAAGGTGAGCAAATACACTAAATATCAAGAATAAAAAAAAATCAATGGATAATACTCGTCAATACAGAAGAAAGGGAATCATATACTAATGGTTATTTCTGCACTGGTGCAAGGATTGAACATACTTATTCTATTTTTCCTAATTTGCTAGATAAGCAAAATAGTAAAGCTGAATAGACTAAAAGTAGTTTCTACCAAACTTGATTTCATTCCTCAAGCAAGCATATTTCTTTTTTTTAAATACTGCATGAGCACATACCTAGATTTGTGTGCATTTCTATATAAAGGATGCTGAAAAAAACTCAGCTCATGGCTCTGACCTAAACCAGGGTACGCTGCTACTGTTGGAGACTTTTAACTATTTTTTCCCCAAATTGCTACATTTTGCTGTTCCATTGAAGGCAAACATAAAATGTCATTTAAAGATTTACTTAAGGAACTTAAAACAGTTGCAAAAGTGAATTTTGTAGAAACAGATACTAACTGAATAAAGTAAAAATCTAGTTCTGAGTGTCAGAGAAAAAACCACATTAAACACGGGAGGCAGACACACCATAAAACAAGTCACTTCAAAGTTCTAAAAGCTTTATTAAATGTTAGTTCAATAAGCAAGTAAAATTCAACCAATAGCATACAAGGTACTTACTTAGATTCACATTGCAATGCCCACCATCACGAGCAAGCGGTCAGGTAAGACAGCTTAGCCGTGTGGCACCGACCCCCTCAGATGCAATCCCTTTTATCCTCAAAAACCACAAACCACAGACATGACTCCTAGGTTTAACAAGTGAACCATAACTTCCTTGGTGCTAATTTTACCATACTTTCCTGTTCTATTCGTCCCTGTCACGTCTGTTCCCATCAACAAGTCTGCTTAGTTTGCAAGTTTACTTATTTCCTGTCATTGCCCTACAGGTCACATTTTAGCTAACTTGGCTTTATTAAATGCAATCAAAAGTAACATTAAAACATATAGAAGGCTACTAATAATTTTCCTCTCACATGAGTAAATTGGTTAGAAAACCAAGGAATTGAAGGGATGTGAGATCTAGTGGTTTTAACATTATTTCCAGAATTCTCCATTTCAGTTTCCACTAGTAGAATTGCCACCTGTAGCATGTCATGTTCTTGAACATTTCCTAGTGTGCTAGTTAATCTTTCCTGTCCCTCCATTACAGCATCTTTCTATTGGTGGTGCAGCAGCTCTTCCAAAGGAATCTCAGTGGCCCATTTCCTAGATTTGGGATTATTCTCAACATCCTGAAGCCAAATAATACAACTATTACATGTTGTCCTGGGCAACAACTTCAGGACATCACAAAAATATTAATATATTCTTGCTGCAATATATTCAGGTTGAAATTCTATCCAGATTTACCAGGGAGTATGTCCCACTGAACACATTCAGGTTTACTTCTGAACAGACACATAGCGATTAGATCATTAGAATGTAAAAATAACAGTAAGAAATTAAACAAAGAGCAGCTTTAGTGTGTTTAGTTTTAAGAGAGAACAAAGTTATCACATCCTTAGCATGTTTAGAAAAGAGAAATTTCAGCATATGCAACTTTTCTTAATCTTGCATGACGATCTGAATCTGTCAAAATGACCTCTTCCTGAGAAATATTAAACAGCACAATGTCCTGAGCAATTCTGCACTGAGTTATACAACCTCGTTTTAAGCAAGAAAACCAGGAAGAAAAATAATGCATAAGTTGTCATTTCAGTTACATTTTTTCTGTGAGACAACAGCACCTCACCATACTTTTTTATCATGCAACAGGACAACATATCTACATTGAAATAAACTGCAAGTAAATCAGCCATTTACTTACATATTACTTATTCTATTTTCAATAAAAAAAGTGAAGGATTAAAAATGTAATGATCAGTTAAAACATCTTAACTGTAACTAACAAATTTTTGTTTTGATTTTGAGATATCTGCATGTACACTTAAAATGCAAAGGGGAAGATGCAGACTTTTATGTTGTAGCAAACTGTCAAATTTCTCAAACTTGTTAATATTCTTCTTGACTGACAAAATATTTTTTTAAAATCCTGTTTTACTCCAATAATCTGTCTATGGAATCAATAATGAATTGTTCAGAAATGAGTGCCTATTTTAAATTGTGCAGACTTTCATTTTTTAAATGATCACAAGTACAGAAGTCTTCAGTGAACTCACTGATTCCAATATTGAAAATGAAGACAATTATTGAGCCTCTCCAATGGTTTGACATTGTTATTACAAAACTGGCAACATAACACAATATATGAGCTTACTTAACACAAACTAATAACTAGGAATGTATAGCTTAGATTTTTTTTTCAGATGATGTCTTTAAAACAATAAAGTCGAGAGAATTGTTCTGCTTATTTCCCTTGGTGTCTGAAAATACTGTATGCAGATGACAGAGAAAATTACTTGTTGGTTACACATGAAGGGAACTAAGGCAAACCTTTAATAATGCAAAGGCCAAGGAGCCATATGATCAGTCAGACTTCAGATCTTGGACTGCAAATGTTAATAGAGCAAAAGAAAACAGATTTTTAATTAATTTATAATTTATAAATAATTGTTTAGGTACTGAGCATTGCAATAACATCAGGAGATTGAATTTTAATTTTTCCCAATTGGCTTATCCGTGGGTGGTGCATTTTTCAACTGCTCCCACACTCATGTGTTCTCACTCACACCTGCACTTACCCAAATCCTACTCCACTAAGCTGGCCAGGCACTAGCCAAAGGAATGGAAGCCGCCAAGTCTGACACAGAATGATTCAAAGAGCTGGTGTGCCCCAGGACCCCCTTTTTTAATACCTAAAAGTCTTTTTTTTTTTCATTTATTCCTAAATTTGGCAGCTACCCAGCTTCCCTTTGTCTTCTGAGGGCATTTCTTTGGCACGTCTCTTAGCACTTAACAACTTGGTTCCTTCTTTTAGGCATCTTTTAACAAGTTTCTGGCTCTTGTCTGCCTGCATATATGCCCAGCTCATTTTTAGGTCATGGCCACAATTGTCAGATTCAGCCTAGTGTCACAGAATTATGGCAGACTGCCAAAGATTGCTACATATGGCATCTTAGATGTGAGTTTCCACACTATACAGTAGGCCTGCACAACGTATGCCTGCAGGCCACATGCAGCCTGCCAAGCAGCCCACATGCAGCCTGCCAAGCAGCCTTGTGTGGCCCACCAACATTTTTTAAAAACTAGTAAATTTACAGCTGTCGCTGCCCCAAAACACATAGCCACAAAGCAGCTGATTGGCACTCCAGGCATTTCTTTGTGGCCCAGGAGGATTTTTAATTTATCATTGGGGCCCTTTCCCCTTGGTGAGTTGTACAGGTTGCCTGCAGCTTTTGAATGCATTGCAAACATCAACCCTATGCAAGGTTCATTAGGAATGGGTTCTATGAGCTTAAAAGCAAACACAGGTTAGATTTCAGAATGGAACTCTCAAGGTTCTCTTAGGCAGTGTTGCCAAGGATCAAATTTCAGAAGAGGTACAAAACTAGATTCCAAGCGGTTTTAATGCTGTAGCTATGGGAAGTGCATATGCTTTGCTTGTAGTCCCAGGACCAATTCAAATAGGCCACTGCACATTCCTTCCTGAAATCCTGCCAAGCTATGTTGACAATATTCTGGTAAATGGACCAAGGCATCTTCCTAACCTATGAAAACATGCTGGCATGCCACAATCCAGGAAAAAAAAAAAAGCCCACTTCCTGTCCTGGGGAATCTCACTATATTTGGCATATTTCTTGACACAATGATCATAGGGTTCCTTTGTATCTCTCTTCTTGTTTCTGTGTAAAAAGAAACTAAGAGTGTTTAAAAATAAGTAAAAATATTTCTGAGGAATGTAAAATATATAAATTAATCTAAATAAAAATATTTAAATACTTAAAATATTTAAAAGTAAATAAATATGGATTGCCCATTGTTCAGTATTTTGACCTTACAAGGATGTATTCTTTCTCACATGCACACAGCCATGTTTGCTCCTGGGGAAAAAAGCCCAAAATCTCTAGCTGAGCAGTAGCTACATTAATATTTAGCAAAATGATACAAAAGAAAGTGCAAGCTTTTCAGAACTCCAGCACTCAACCAACTAAGAGTACCAGATGCAGGAAATGGGGAAAAGAAGTGGAAAAGTTAAAAAATTAGGCCAGGTTCTTAATCATGAAATCTACATCTTCAAATCCATCTGAAAAGGGAAACTGGAGAGCGAACACATTAATCACTATTAGAGGTTACAGGGGTCAATCACATCTCAGCATTACTGGACAAATAAGACGTTCTGCAAACACAAGGTCTGTCTCTTGCATTGGACAAAGGCGTCTCCTTGACTGACATAAGATAGAAGTATAAAGATGTATAGCAGTCTTTATACTGTATTAAAAACGCCAGGCTTCTACGTTAGGTCGTACACTAGTAAAACGATAACAAAACAAGCCAAACTGTGCAATATTAGTTGGCGGGAATGAACTCTTCAAACTGCTAACCCCCCTCTTAGTTCGTCGAAACTCATCTCCCTTTGGAGAGAGAATGGGACCTGTCACCCAGTGCATCTGGAAAGCATCAAATTAGGAAGGGAGATACATGATAAGGCACGCACGTGTAAAGTAAATCAAATGCAGTATCGGCAGCCGAGCTTTTGACTCGATCGGAGCCCTTCCGCAGATTCTTCCCAAGACGACCGCCGCGGCGTCTCATAAGCTGAACAAATGAGGCGAAGGAACGAGTGGGTTGAGGGCTCCGATAGGTTCCTTGGACCCGGTCCTGAGCGGTGATTGGGTGAAAGCGGCCGCCTATCAGAACGCCGAGGAGTCCTTTTCCCTCCGCGGGAGAAGAATCTCTGCCGTGTTTGTTTGTTGTTAAGGAGGGCGATGTAGCGGGCGGGGAGAGCGACGGTGGGTTGTGACGTGAGGGAACCGTTTGTGGAGGTAGGAACTCTCGAAAACGTTAGTTGTCAGGTTGAGGCTTTCGTCCTTTCGCTGGTATTTTTCAGAGTTACGTATGGGACAGCTTTTGCTACGCTTCCCTAAGGCCGGGCGATCGCGTTAATGAAAGGACGGGGGCAGAATAGGACGGGGTGTTCACCTGCGTCACACCCATTACCTCGGTTTAGGTCCGATCTGGATTTATAATTATTACTTAATTCTAAGCATGCTTACTTCTCCCACATCTACATCTCATTACCTGCTGATTCTTAGCTGCTCCTCTACTTTTCTTTCAGTATTGGCTAAATTTGTACCTCAGCTCCTGAATCAATTCCTGAGCGTGTCCTGGGTGTAGCATACATTAATGCAAATCTAATTATACTTTTTTGAGTATGTGTCTGTATAACAGATAATATTCCTGTAGAAAATTCCTGTCTCCTGGAGGGAAACAATGTTTGGCTTAATCATGGGCAGTAGCAGATTTGGATTTAGCTGCTGCAGCTCCTGGGCAGGTCGGGCCCTGCATTTCTCATTTTTGGGGCACATTAAGTTGGATTGCTGCTTTATTCTCTGAAACGATGATACCCTTATGATCTTTTTGTGTCAAGGTTTGTTGCATCTTGGTTCTTGCCTTCCTGAGCCAACGTGGTTTGGGTAAGGCAGGTATTGACAACCAATATATCTGAAGAGCACTAGACTTGAGAAGGATGCCTTGGCTTATATTTGACTTAGCTCTCGTCTTATATTTTTCCTTTTAGACAGTAATTCTGTAGAGGAAAAGAAAACAAGATGGATTGGATGAAATTACATTCATATTCCCGGAAGAGGCAGACCCAAAAGAAAATACATTGTGCTTCTCCGTTGCCAGCTCAAACAGCATCTGTTGCAATGGGCAGAATGAAGAGTAAAGCCAAAGCACCCCAGCAGGACCCAGATCTGCTTTCCAAGCTTAGCTGTGATCCTCAGGTGAAAAGAACTGTTGGTAAGAAAGAGGGTGAGATCTTTATGAAAATCTAAAGTATGTTTCTTTAGAGTGATGTTTCAGAATGTATAAGCTCTGTTTGTATTTAGTTGATGAGTATCATGGAGAGCTTTTACATGATCTGAAGGCTGAAGCAAATCTGATCTAGTTTGAACATTTCTCTACAGCTTAAAGGGAATAGTTGAATGATAAAATTCCTTATATTGTGACTGTTTCCATCACAATTAGCATTTCAGTTGTGATTTTCAATTGATGTGTAATAGAGAAGGAGGACAATACAGCTCTAAGCTTTAAGATGTTTCACAACAAATCTTTTTTCTGTCTGAAATTAGTCCATTTAACTGCTTATATACATAGATTGTGGTGGAATGAATACTGTCTATTATTGGTATCCCAAGTCATGATCCAGAGAATTATAGGCAATCCTTGGTTTAAGAGTGTCCGACTTAAGGACAACCCCTAGATATGAACAGGCTGCCTATTCCAAAAAATGGCAGATGGCATTTTCCTTCTTTGAGCTGACAAACTGCTGAAGCCACACAGTGCTTTCAGGGACCGCTGAAGCCATGCGTTTTTAATATACAGCCTGTTTTCAGCAGTTTCTGAAAGCATTGTGCAGCTTTAGCGGTTCGTCGGTTTGAGGAGGGACAACGCCTTCTGCCATTTTTAGGCAGCCTGTTTGTAAGTACAAGTTCCGACTTACATACAAATTTGAGTTAAAGCAGAGTTGGGAACAGAACTTGTTCTTAAACTGGGGACTGCCTGTATTAGAATAATCTGAAACCCCCTCAAGGATCTGAAGAAGCAACTGTAAGTGTTGAGGCAAAAGTGCCACACTCCATCACCTGGCCTTCCCTGTGTTAATGGTGAAGGTCTGAAGTGGAAATGTAATTGTGTACTTCTGATTTTGTAGGGCCCTGATCCCACAAAATTATGCAGGGCAATCATGGTTAGTTTCTTTTTAGGCCTTAACATTTATTTTGAAGAGCCAGGTGGGTTGGTGAGGCCCCATTTCACCTCCATGCGTACATTTTCTGAACAGTTCAAGTTTGTACTTTCCAGATAGTTTCCTTCTGCAATCTGACAAACTGATTTCAAGAGTCATGTGGGTGTCAGGAGCCATTTATTGCACAGTATCAGGAGAAATACTGTAAGCTCTAGTTACACCACAGCTTTATGTGTTTTTATTAGGAAGTTTCTTCCCCAATGTACTTTGTGGCTTGCTCCTTGCCATGTATGCTATAACTGCAAGTGGATTGCTCTCTGAATTGTGACCTAACCTTTGAGCTGGAAGAGAAACAACCCCCCACCCCCCAGTTGTAGTCCTGTACAACTTTTAGAGCAAGAGCACGATAAGATGGAATGTGACAAGAGTGCACTTATCTAGGATTTGAGCTTTAAAGATCCTTGCTTTACAAAAGAGTCACTATGTTCATATTGGTAAAACTGAGATTTAAGTTTTTGTTTTGTGCAGGCTGGTACTTCTTGGATGAAGAAAAGTACCTTGTGCTGGACAGTTTGAGGGAAGATAGAGAGTTTTGGGGGGAGGGAGGGTCTTCCTGGGTTTTCTTAGGCCTGAAGTGGGTGCCATACCTATTGCATTTGGTCCACAGGCTGGTACTTCCTTACTTTTCTTGAATATGCATTTTTAAGAAGCATTATAACAGGAGAATATTCTGATCTGAATTCTAGAAGCACTTTAAGATCAAGAAACTATGCCTTCAGGTTCATTTTTAGTTACATGGGTAGACTGATTATTTATTCTAGTCATAACTGACTCTGAGCAGTGTATATACCAATAATAATAGTAATATAAAGAAAAATGTAATAAAATATTCCACTGAACAGCCAATCCAATGCAAATACTCCCCCTGCAAAGGGGCTCAAAGGCTTGCTGAAAAAAGCCAGTTCTTAACTGCTTTTTGAAAACTTAAGAGGGCTGAGGCTGATTTGATGTCTAGGTATATGTTATTCCAGAAAAAGTAACTGAAAAGGCCTTCAGATGACGCTCTGTAATGGAATGGCTCCAGTGTGACCTTTTTTCTTCAAGTTTAATGGATGAGTAGAAACAATTGGGAGTAGGGTTTATGGGTATAAAGGTAACAACCAACACATTGAATTGCACCCAGAAGCAAACTGGTAACCAGTGCAGCTCTCAAAGCAGTAGAATTATATGAGTAAATTGAGTGGCCCCCTATACTGCCCAAGCTGCTTCATTCTGGACTAATCAAAGTTTCCAAGTGATTTTCAGTGGCAGCCCCACGGACAACATATTACAGTAGTCCAAATGAAAGATGACGAAAGCATAAGTGATTGTGAGCAGGGCCTTCCAATTCAGGGGAGGTTGTAACTAATGCATCAGAAGGAGCTGTGTGAAGGCTTTTGGAGTCACAGTGCCACATGCTCATTGGGTAACAGCTATGACTCCAGGAGAACCCCAGATAATAGTTCTGCCTGGGGAAGCATGACCACATCCAGAACTAAAGGTGGAATATCTGTCATTCAAACCATATAAATATAATATTTATGCAAAAGAGATACCGTTCCTCATTTCAGAACTGGCGATTGATCCAGGTCTCCTCTTTCAGTAATTTTTGGCAATGTTTAACCAAGAAATGTGATTATGGATAGGCTTCACCAAGTGTACCATTTTTATGTGTTCCTTTGTTCTTGGAGGATTATTAAGTTTTATTTAGGCAACAGATTTTGAAGTGGAACAAATGCCTCATAGTGAAGTTATTACAGTGGGGTATATATAGGAAATTCCTCACAATCTGTGAATAGTAACTCACTTCTTGATTAGTCTTCTACCTTAAAACTGCCCAAACTTGGAAAAATGAAAGCTTTCTGTGTAGGTGGATTGCTTACAAAATTAATTAAATTGAGTAGCCAGAAGGGGGAGCATTTCTCCTTTTGAAGAAAAAGTCTAGTGAGTAGGAACATAGTACTGTATTCCTATTTTTTAAAAAAATAAACTGGGAAAATAGTATATCTTGCAAAATGAGTCAATTGAATAATGCAAAGGAGTTGTTCCTGGCCATCTCTAGAGAGAGTGTGTGTAACTTGTGGTTTTACAATTCTACTAGAGTGAGCTGCCAGTCATTTTCTTTTTAGAAAGCACTAATCTAACTTGCAGTTTTCTTCCTAGTTTTCATTTGTTCATACTAAATTACAGAAGTTTTGGTTTTTTGCCCTGTTAGAAAAAATCAGAACCTGTTGAGGAAAATCTGTTAAGTTGGCCTGGGGCTTCACACATTGGACTCTGTCATCAGCCTAGGAATAACGACTATTGAGGGACTGCTTCTCATTCCTTCCAGCAAGAGCAGCAGACCATTGGAAAAATCCAGTTGGCATTATTCTATGTAGTCATACAAAGAATTGCCAGAAAGAACATACAACAAAACTTGCAGTTTGTAATTAGAATTCTTTGATGTTAATTTATAAATGGCACTGTAAATTAAATGCACCATGCTTTTTAAAAAAAAAAATTTTATTATAATTTCAAGAAAAAAGGAGAAGAAATAATGCTGACAAATTACACATTTAAAATAGGAAATGTAGTTAGGAAGGGGAAAAAACGTAATCGTTAAAATACGGGTAGATAACTAACAACTCTTGAATAATCAGATGTAAAGTATCATATGGCTGTTTAAAGTACCGTGTATTTTCAATTGTGTTTCTTAGGGTATGAATTATCTAATTACTTACCTCTTTAAGCTATCATGGGTGCCTTTTCTAAACTGGTTTTCTAGAATGGTTTTAATATATATCTTTTTAATGTTCCTTAGGAGTAAGAAAAAGTGTGTCCATGTTTGTGTATTTTTGCATGAAGTTATGGTTTTTGCCAACCTGTATACAAACATGGATGTGAAGAAATACTGATGATTATTTAATGACAATATGTTTATGGTCACAACATCAGTAGAAATAGAACTTATTATATAATATGTTACAAATATGATCTCTGTATGCATGACTCGGGAAAAAATAGTCCTCTACTTAGTACCTCTAAGGAAAGGGGTGAATATTAAGCAGTAAACTCTTGCTTCTAAAAGGCTACATGGTTATTCTCCCTTTACTTCAAAACAAATTATTTAGGTAAATGCAAGACTTTTAGATAAGCTTAATAATACTGAAGGTCTTAAAACTTCCCTTTTCTCCTACTTAGTCCTGCTATTGTAGTAATTTCCATTGTAACATCTGTCTCAATAGGGCAGATGAGAAGCACTATTACAAAAACATTACCAAAAGTTCAAGAATACTCTGAAGTGACTCAAATGGATTGTCTTTCATCTGAAGAAAGGTACGGAATAATAGGCATTCAGGATTTTTTAAATTTTTTGTTTTAATCCTATGAAAGGGTTTAGATCACTTTGCTTTAACAGTATAATTCCACGGTGACTGGGGATGATGGACTACAGTCCCATATCTCAATGGGACACTAGGTTAGGGAATGCTGTTCTTGGGCCAGTTTTCTTATTAGCATTATATCGAACTCATTACTAAACAGTAGTCTCATTAAATGAGTGCTCAGGGACAAGGGTAATGCATTCACTGTTTTACTGAAGGAGGTTGCAGATATCTGAAAAAACCTGAAATAGCCTCTGAAAATATACATGTAATTGCCCTCATTTTTTTTCTAAATAGCATTGAATTAAATTATAATGGATATAGAAGTATGGAGGTGACCAACGATATCAATGACATGGAAACAACACCCTCAAAGGTAGACATATTATTGTGAAATCACTTAAGTTGAATAAATTTCACTGGTGGAGGCACAGGCGAGGATAGTATCCAGGATTCCATTAAACCAACTTCAGCTCTAATTGTAATTAGAGAAAGTTGATCATATCTGACTCCCATTGATTTTAGATTGGGTTCACATAATACACTGAATCCTAAATTAACTAAACTACCCACTAGGCCATGAAACATTAACCAGGGTTAAAACTATGTTTAACATTTTATAAATGCATTTATTAGGTCATGGATAAATGTGGTGGGAAGTCAGATTAGTTAGACATCTGCATAGATTCCATGTAAATTTATAGTGACAATACCATTGTGTGATGGATACTCTTCATGAAACAGCTGCCACCTAGATTCAGGTTTAAATAAGTCTCTATAGAGAAGGCATTTTATTCAGTGGTTTTACATGTGAGAAATCCTGGGGCATTGTGGTGACTTTTCCAGTCTTCATGATGATGATGATAATGATGATGATAATTTATTAAATTTATATGCCACCTGACTCCCAGCGACTCTGGGTGGTTCACAAATGGTTAAAAACATTTAAAAACAAATAACAGTACAAAAACACAAAACAAAGGAACAAGATGGCAAAGAAAACAAACCCAGATGGGATGATGAGCAGTACGCCAATGTTAACATGGCTTCTTTGTACTCACTGGCCTTATGATCATAAGAATGATTCTGACAATCCTTGCTTGAGGAAAAATTTGCTATCCCAAACTTATAATGCAGCTTGGGTAGGTTAACTGAAGAAAACGTGTAAAGGGATCACTTCCAGGAAACAATTTTTGAGAAATTTGTATGATATTTGCTTTGACATCTGGGCTTTCATTGTTGTCCATAGGGTTCCTTGCATTTAGCCTCTGCAAGTAAACAAAGCCTGAGAAATAGTGAAACTACTTCAGGTGAGTGTTCCAAATATACTGGGATCATAGACATTCTTCTTTGACTATATCCTGAAGCTTTAGTTTTTCATCTGTGACTCATAAAATAACATTGATATGTAACATCCCCACTCCATGTCAGATTTTCTCATGAGGATTGACGTAGTTTATTCATAAATTTGTTTGTTCAAATTTGTTATAGCTTCCCAACTCTGATGGACTCTGGGTTGCATACAAAACCAAAAAATCCATAAAAACTGGTAAAATATAAAACCATACGACAGCCTGGACTAAAATGGTCTCAAAAGCAACACAAATCAAACAGAACAGGAGCCCCAAAAATACAATAATACATTAACCCCAGGCCTGGGACCAAAACCAGGGTTGATGTTAGTGATGTCCAGTCAGGCAGTATGATTAATCAGTAATTGGAAAATCCTAAACACCCAAGTGATTTTGTAGTCTGTGATATATCTCTTTTGTATCTGGAGGGCTTGTAGAGGTCAGGACTGTAAATGAATTTCCAACTCTGCCACCATTGTGAGATGGCACCTTCCACTAGCTCTTTGTAATAAGTGTTATTTCTTTTGTTAAACTGATACCCCACTTCTCTGCATCAGATGAATACAGTAAACACTTGATTTTACAAATAATTGGAGGGGAGGGGTATGTATGTGAAACCTAGGTATCCATTAAATCCACAAATGATGCTACGCAAATAATGTAATTTATGTGAATAGTCTGGAATTCCTCAGATACAACAGATTATTTTGTGGTAATGTCTGGAGGAAATTTTTATCTATTGAATCCTAAGTCTGCTATAGCAGGGTTCTTTAAGGTTTTACTGGATTGGAATATCATTCAAAACAGATCATACTGTGTTTGCCTGAAAATATGATCTGTAAGAAGATTCCATGTCCCCAAAATATTATTAACCAGAAAAAGTGCCTATTTTTTCCTCAGTTTATCTAAGAGAACTCGGTCATTTAAAGTTATATTATTTGGGGAAAACATAATTTTTGGAACTTCAACCATACTAAAGATGTATCAGTAAACATAATATAAATATAAAGAAGTATAAATATGATATCTGTAATACATAAATATGTATAAGTACTATTTGTTATATAAATAACAATTTCTCAACTAAATAAAATGTACTTCAGCACACAAGCCACCTTGATATTCTTCCTGAATAGCATCTTTGTTTATTTTTGCTTTTTAATTGAATGCAAAAACAACAAAAAATAAACAATACATAGTGAAAAAAGAAAAAAATAAAACAAAAGCATACAGAGCGTATGTTCATATATACATATATAACAATTCCACATAAGCATTTCAGTAAATGGTATTGATATTTCATTACAATCATCCATAGCTAATTAATGTCAATCAGTAATTTGTTCGTATGTTGCTCATAACCTCAACTCACCAGACCACTGAATGGTTGGGAGTTTGTTTATCCCACCAGCCCACGTTTTATGATAGCTTATTAAAAACAAACCTGGTTCTAACCTGATTTATATGTATTTGCATATGTGTATACACCTAAGAACAGTTACATGCCAATTAAATTTATATATGTTTGTGTATGTACACTTAGCTATATATACAAATTCTATGAGAATATATTTGGTATTGTCTCAACTGCAGGACTATAATTAAGTTTGCTTTTTCTCCTTTGATGCTAAATACACTTATTTGGGAGAGAGAGCACCATTTTGTCATGGATAATGATTATTGGTTTATCTTGATCAGTTTGGACCCCTCCTTTCTGTGTTGTATGTTCCACATTGGAGAAGTAGGCAATTTGATAAAATTTAATCTTTCTGTATTCCTTCCTGCTGTACAATGTTCTGCAAAGTTAAAACTGTCTTTTGATAAATTTGCATTTTGACTGTAATTCCAGGAATGACATTACCAACAGGAGTTTCAGACTTTTTGCTGGATTGTTTGGATGTGGAGACTACGCTGGACTGTAGTTATACCAAGACTATTGATTCTACAAGTACTTATTCATCACCTGAAATATTCAGGGATGAAGCTGGCTTAGGTATACATTTTTGTTTAATTATTTGTGGGAAGAAATTAAGAAAAGAGATGCACATGTATCTATGTTTTTGTCTTTGTATTAGAAAGCAGAGCAGTAGTACCTTGTATTTTGATATACTTGGTACAGTAAGGGAGGAAAGCAGATTGAACAATCTTCTGTCCAGTGCTTTTTAATTTGCTGATGCACTGCATACTCCTTCAATCAACTCATGAATTCAGAATCACCTTTATTTTTTAACTTTTTATTTGATAATTCCTGTTCTAAGTTTCTTAGACCTAGAGAGAAACCAATTCTATTATGGATTAAGTAAAACATTTGCTTCAGATTATACTCTCATTGTCAACCAATTTGTTAGCTCCCCTGAAATATATGGGAAATGTTCTGAAGTAATTTACTTAAAAAGACATTGTTAACATTGTGGAATTTCTGAATTTTAATAGCAGAATTCTTGACTGTATTGTCTTCTGCCTTCAGAAGAAGACACTGCTAGTCCTGAAACACACCTTGCGTGCAGAAATTCAACTCTTTTGGATACCAGCAAAGCCATCAACATAGACAAGATGCCACAACTGCCAAACCTTTCTAAAATACTTGGTAACTTTTGGAATATGATATAGAACATTTTATTTAATTTTGCCACTAAAGTTCTTTAGAAAAATGAAACTATATATTCAACAGCTGACATAGGTCTGGATAGGAATGTGATATGGATGAACTTCTGTCAGGAAATAAACTGGAGGAGAGAAGTAATGGACAGAACTAATCACATGTGCCAGTTTTCCAGTGCAAATTACCTCATCATCTTGCCAAACTGAGGAGAACAGATTCCAAGTCCAAATGTTTCTCAAACTTAATTTGGCTTAGGAATCTCAGGGGTATCTTCTGCATACCCTCTGGTCTTGTCCACAACGTGACATTAAAGTGCTGTTTGGTGCAGGAGCCGGTTTAAAGTATACCGGCTTAATGAACTGCTGGTTGTACTTCCTATTCTGCCTGAGCAGAATAAGAATTTTGTCTGAATATGAAGAGGGGAAAGGAGAGAGGTAGGGTAGGAAACACCTCCTTTGCTGCAGTCAGAAGATCTGAGGGTCTTTTGCTATCAGTTCCCCATCTCATGGAATGATTATTCTGTGGACTGGAGAATTGGCACAAAGGCAGCCATTATCCTTTTCCTCTTCTTCTTCTGCTACTTTTTGCCATGCTTTGCAAGAGAGGTAAGGGGAGAGAAGAGGCTCGCTTCCCCCCCACCCCCTCAGTTTTATACTTCTTCCTGTCACTGGAGCTAGAAGAGGCACCTGGGGGAAATTTGTCAATTTCACCCTAAACTGGTGAGTGCTACAGGGGACTGCTGGCAGCAAGTGGCCACAGTATCCAGAGGTACTCCATAGAATAGGGAAAATGACATTAGGGTAGGCAAAATGGCATTGCCTCTGATGTGGAAGGATAGGCAGGACAAGCAGGTAAAAGTAGCTACCACATTACCCACTCAAATCAGCTGAAGTTCTTGAAATGTTCAGTGGCACACTGATGCCTGATCCATAAATAAGAGAAACTGGTGTTTCCAAAGCGCTTGTGTTTTAAAGCACATAAGTAGCCTCCAAAAGGCCTAAGACGTACCTTGCAAATCAGATCGTGGTTAGGCTTTCTGTAAGAGAAGGTAGCCCAGCAGACCAAGATGAAATAGCTGTGGAGGGCAATTTCTAGTGACCAGAGGGGAGGGGAAGTGCCCACAACAGTATGTGCTAGCCAGTTGAAGTAAAAACATTGCCTTCAAGGAAATGAAGTGCCACAGAAAGACTATAAAGCACCACTCCCACTTTTGACATACAGCAAGATAGGCAGAGGTTGCTTCATGGTGGGTTGAGGACAATGTCATGTATTCCTTTCCTACATGTTTATTTCTTCAATTTTTATGGGTGTCCCCTTGCCAAGGAACTTTGGGTAGCTAACAGAGGATTAAAAACTTCAAAATAAAAATGAGAATCCATAAAAAAACACCATGCTGGAGATAAATGTCTACCATACAACATATTAATGGGTTCACATACCATCCTGCTCCACTGCCTGGGACAACAGGCAAGTCTTCAGGGCCTTCATCAAGGCTGGCAAGGTCAAGTGACAAATGGTTAATGGGGTGCCTTTATACTGGGGCAAGCAAAATGTGGATGAGCCCTATGACATATGCAACTAGGGTTACTGCACGATCTTCTGCTGCATATTATATTCTGCTAAATTCAATCTTTTTTAGATACCACTTTAGGAATCCAAGGGCAGAACTCTACCAGGTAAAAAGAGCATTCTCTTTAAATTTGAATCCAAAAATACATTGTACATTCCAAATAGCATGGGGGAAGATTAATTTAAATTGCCACCATGAACAGGTGACTAGTGCTGTCACCACTGTGGGAATCTTAAAGATACAAACCTCAGTAACACATGCTACCATTTTTGTTCATATGATTAAGGATTCAGTTTCACTCACCTGAGCAGTGAATTTGAGTGCCAAATGTCAATTTCCATTTATATTTCACCCTGCAGTTTTGGAAATCAACTGCAGGGTGAAATATAAATGGAATTCCTTGTGCATTTTATACTAGGCCACTTTACTCAGTCAACGTCTTCCCACAGTCACTCCCCAAACATCATTTATTCCAAGAATGTTTCATACAAGCTTCACAATTACTGGCATTTATGCTTAGGAGAAATCTCCAAGAATTGTGGAAATGTTGCTGAGGACTGTATAGCTGAGACCAACTTGTAGTTTTGAAGATCCCCTTTTAGAGGTTACATTTTCCACAGAAATGTATCTGTAGTGAGACCATCATGTTAAAGCAAAATTAACCATATAAACTGTTTTGACTGGTTAGCTGATATATAATGTGTATTATTGCATACAGTGCTTTCTGGTTAATTAGGTGAGCAAAAATGTTTCATCTTAATGCATGGAGATTTTTATGTGCAATGCTAGTTATAGCTTCTTTCATAATGTTTGAATATAAATATATATTAATACCACAGTCTTTTGCCAGCAGGAAACAAACCAAACAGGAACTGCTTTCTGAATCAACAAATACTTCAGCTGTAGTAGCAGGTAAATGTGTGTGTGTGTGTGTGTGTGTGTATTTGCTACATGCGAGGCACCTGATAGATTTTTTTTTCTTTACGTTACTGAGGTAGGACCATGTCAACAGCCTATTTATAGTGGTTCCCTAAAATACTCTCTTTCTAATCGTATGTTATAAACCCTCTTTACTAGAGCCTGATCAAAATCCTGGCACTGAAAATCTCTTAACTAAAATAGTTCCCTTCTCATCCTCTGCATTGCTTTGCTATCATTCATGGAATTTGTTTACATGCCCTACAATAATTTGGTGTCATATTTTCTCACATGACTGATCAAGGATCTAGAAATGTATGTCTCGAATTAACTATCAGTAATTTTGGCTTGCTTGGGAGCACAGAGGTACACCCATTTAAAGTTAGTGAAAAATACATGAACATTTAAAATAATTGCAAAATAAATTATATTTGAGGTAACAATCCCACAAGTGTCTGTGTATATATGTGCACACATGCACACACAGTGAATGGATTGCAGGTTTTGGATTTAAGGGCAAAGATCTGCTTAGGATCATGTAGAAGTGTGAACGTTACTATTTATATTATTATATTTTTATCCCACTTATTTTTGCCTGTATGTCAACTCAAGGTGGTGAATGTACCTAATACTCTTTCCTCCTCTTGTTTTTCCCACAACAATCCTGTGAGGTAAGTTGGGCTGAGAGTGACTGGCCCAAAGTCACCCAGTCGGCTTTCATGCCTAAGGCAGGACTAAAACTCAACTTTTCCTGGTTTCTAGCCTGGTGCCTTCACCACTAGACCAGACTGGCTCTTCATAGCATCTGTTACAACTTTTTATGGAAGCTGCACCTTTTTGTGGGATTGTGAAGCACCTTTTTGTCTCTGAAGCTTTAAAATCAGTTGGAGTCAATTTAGTGAATATTCATCCCAGATTATCAGGGTGTTCTTACTAGGGAGAACTATTCAAAGAAGCCTATGCAATATTCCAGTTTGGCTGATCTTTGATTGTAATAAAGTGAACTGAATATTCAGACAGTTCATTAATTTGTTGGGAAGTCTTTCCAGTCTCTGTGAAGGGGAAGGGTCATGTTTCAACTAAATAGGAAATGACCCATTGATAATGCAAGTCGCGGACATTCATTGCACCTTAATACCAAAGTGACCAATATATGTAGATACCTACGATAGATAGATAGATAGATAGATAGATAGATAGATAGATAGATAGATAGATAGATAGATAGATAGATTTTCTTCCTCCTAGTGTAGAAATGAATAAAGAACAGAAGTTGTACATCCCACAGTAAGATGTGGATCACCTCAAACCATGCATTTTTCCTTCCCCCTACTTCTTTTGGTAGTAGCTTCTGCTGTAATATTTTGTCTAACCCAGTATTTCATTTTGTCACAAGACATAGTCAAATGCCTTGCTCCTATGTCAATAAAACAGTGAAAATACATATGCATGAATGTGCATCCCAAACTAAACCGCAGACCATACCAAATAATGTTCTTACCCCACAGGAGAATGTACTGCAGTGACATGGTACAGAATATCAGGTGGCCAAACGCTTCCTCTGACACTGTTAAGCAGCTGTTTCCATGCCAGTAATAGGGAAAACTGGGAAGAAATGAATTAAGAACTGAGGGTGTGCAGTTCTTCTATAAGACACTCACATTTCTAGGATTTCTATAAAATTAGGCCAGGATTGTTCAACAGCTAGTGAGCAGAATCTTTTGGCAAAGAAGAAATCCTTACAGAAGCTTTGTTAGTTAGGTTAGGAAACATCAAGATGGAGGGGAAGGTGCAAAAATGGCTCCTCCCCCCACCATCATTTACGTGATGGCAAATGGGGAAAGAAAGAAACTGACTGGAACGGTGATCCGGAGAGCAGTAGGGAAGGGTGGAAGCCAGGGAATCAAGTGGAATGAGGAAAGTAAAAGAACAGCCTGGTTCTTCTCAGCATTCAGTTGGAAGACAAGGTAACTCAGGTGGGATTGCAGGGATGAGGACCGTTGGGCATAGAAAATACAAAAATGAGCATTCCTACCTCTGTTGGAAGCCAGCGAAGCTTCATAAGAGGTTTCTGTATTGGTCTCATCACAGTGCATGAAGCCCAACCTTTAAGGCGTCTCTTGCTACGCTGCCCCAGTTTCTAAGCCAGTATCAGGAGGACAAGAGAGGGGCTGCAGCACTTTGATTGGCTGCTACTGGGGAAAGTGGCAGCAAGCTGCAAAATCCCACAGCTGTTTCTGGCTGTAGGCTGCACCCCAACCTTTTTTGGTTGCCATGGTAACAGTTGTGAAAACTTGATTCATCCAAAGTAATTGGTACCCTCGGATACATACATCAAGTGCAAATGCCATTAGACTCTCATTCCCTCTTTGTAGAGAGATTTTGAATAAAATGGGGTAAGCTATATATAGTTTGAAGAGATAATTATATGTTCTGAAATTGGGAATAAGCGCATGATGCTGTTGATCAGCCTCTGAGTCACAAACCTAAGGCTGGCAAATAATAGGCCAATTTGTTCAGATGACTTGAAACATAATGTTTTGTTGAATTTTTCAGGGAAACAGGTATACAAAATTTTGTCTGCAAATGAAAAAATATGTAAATCACAGCCTTCTGGAGCTTCGTTATTGCTTCCTGAACAAAAAAAAAAGGTAATGTTTTTAATACTCATAGGCTGTCGTGTAAATTGGTCAATGTGTGGTTGCTTTTATCTCTCTGCGTAGTTATTCGTGTATTTAACTTCTTTGCCACAATCCACTGTTCATATACTCTAAGGAGGGTATCTTTACTCATCACAGTGAGTCATGATTGTGAGAATTCCAGCTAAAGTGTTAAATTATTCGTTGCCAGGCTGTTATGAAAACCATAACAAAACACCCCTTCCAGACCAAGTAGTAACACATCTGTGTTTATTGATAGAACTGGACATGATCCCCATTTGACAAATGTAAGCTATAGCTCCTGGCCAAATACTAAACCATTGCGTAGCTCTTTGGAATATCAAGCTGGTGTGAACCATGGAAAGGTTACTCAACTGGGGACTGTAATAGATGAAAAAGATAAACACTCCCTTGAGCTGGGCTCGACCCCTGGTCACTACATGCATTTGTCCATGTAGCTTTCTTGGCAAGATTACAGAAATGATTTGCTCTTTTCTCCTGAGATTTTTTTTTTCAGACTTCCCAGTCTAGTCTACAACCCTAGGATTTCCTGGTAGCCTCTCACTGAAGTTGTAACCAGATGTGACCCTGTTTAGCTTTTTCAGGATCAGCCAAGACTGATTAAATGCTGTGCCCTGCTATGGATATAATATGTTACAACCATAATAATCAAGGGTAGGAGTAGAATAAAGGGCAGGGTTTCCCACCAATATGTTTCCCATTAATGGTATGTGATGGAAGAATACTTTCAGTGGAATGTGATAGATAGAAGGAAGGATTATTTAACCAGTCCTCTGTTTGCTAATTCTTGCCCATAATATTTCTCATGTTTTTCACATGTCCAGCCAGTCTTATATATAGTTTTGGAGTTAACACAGGAAACATGAGAAAATATTTGTTGGTAAGAAAGGATGCTGAGCAAGAGGTGAGAAAAGAGTTAACTTTTCCATACTTCCACTTGTTCTTAGTGCCCCAGGCCTATACAGTAGTTTCATAAAGCAAGTATGGTCAGCTTCAACTTAGATGTAGTATTACTCTAGTGATATTGTAACAATGAGTAGTAGTAATAATAATAGTAGTAATAATATCTATGTCTTGATTCTGTTACAGTGTCAAATGAACAATTTATATGAATAGTCATTTCAGTACTAATTCTAAAATCATTTACCTTGTTAAAAAAAAGTTTCATACTCGTTCTAGTAATATTGAAGCTCCAACACTGGTGAATTTTTGGAAAACAAAGTCCTTGGGAACATGGGAATCCCTTAAGTGCATATATCCATCTTGAAGTAAGATTCATTTTTATAAGGTTTAACTTCCCCATAAGCTCATTGGGATTTTGAACCATCTGTTTCTATCAATATTAATTTGAGATAAACAATTTGATATATTTACATTTATGGTAATTTCTCAAGATAATTATTCCAATATATTTAAAATACTAAGCAAAGCCCCAGTTTCTACCAATTTCCATAAATAAAATTAATTGACTAACTTGACAATTCACTAAACTCATGTACTATATTGATAAATTTTGATTTACGATATTAATAATTATCTTTAACACATACTATATCATCAGCATATAATACAATTTATGTCCAGCTCCAGCCACTTTTACGTCCAGAATGTCAAATGGTTTTAATTTCACATTAAATATAAGAAGAAATAATAGGCATCCTCTAGGAGTTCCACAGTATCTTGACAAGTGAAGAAATAATTCTGTTTGTAATAACCCTGGAATTAGAATTTGTTGTTGTTGTTCAGTCGTTAAGTCATGTCCGACTCTTCGTGACCCCATGAACCATATCATGCCAGGCCTTCCTGTTCTTCACTGCCTCCCTGAGTTCGTTCAGTTTCATGCTCATTGCCTCAGTGATGCTATCTAACCATCTCATCCTCTGCCGTCCTCTTCTCTTTTTGCCTTCAATCTTTCCCAGCATCAGGGTCTTTTCCAAAGAGTCCTCTCTTCGCATTAGGTGACCAAAGTATCTGAGCTTGAGCTTCATTATCAATCCTTCCAATGAGCAATCAGGGTTGATTTCCTTTAAGATTGACTGGTTTGACCTCCTAGCAGTCCAGGGGACTCTTAAGAGTCTTCTCCAGAACCACAGTTCAAAGGCATCAGTTCTTCGGCGCTCAGCCTTCTTTATGGTCCAGCTCTCACAGCCATACATTACTACTGGAAAAACCATAGCAGAATTAGAATACCACATCGTAATTCAATTAAATAAAAATTCCGGTAGGTTTAAAGCAGCAGCAAACCTTTCTCTTCATACGCTTGTAATACACTATTGTTGTTCTTATATTATTTCTTTGCAAAATATGAAATCTCTTCCTCTCTGGGGAATCTGGGCACTTTGTCTGTGACTAAACAGTCTGGATAGGAATTTTGAGTCAGTGTATTTTAGTGTTTATGATATTTGCCTCTCCCTCACCTCATTTTGTTTCTATATGACTTCTTAGTTGATTGACAGCCATTTTTTGCTTATGTGCTAGGGTCTTGTATTATGATTGGTCATATTCTCTGCTGAGATTATTTTATATGCTTACCATGTTTTCAAGGAACAGAACACGATCAAGCATATAAACAGAGAATAACACTGAAGTCTTTAATGGTTTGGCTGATCATCTTCTGGCAATTGTTCCATAGAAATCTTGAAGTATGAAATTTATAAATAGGCCATTCCTCCTTTAACATGATCCAAGAGCCAAGTGTGGTGTAACAACTAAACACTGAGGCAGAAATACCCAAAGAGAGGAGGAACACAGACCCTGCCAAGATTGTGCCACTAAGTACAACCTGTTGAGCTGGATGACTAAAACTGATTAGCTGCTGGACTCTCTTATTTGGGGAGAGGGCAGAGGGATTGAAGGTGGCAAAAGCCTGCTGGACATCCCACATTATTTTGGGGACATTGGCAGGGAGGAAAACTGGGAGTACCATTTTAGTGCAAATGAAGAGTTGTACAAATATGCCCCTTCTTTCTTGAATAAAATAGCAGGATTCTCTTCAGTTCTCCTGTGCCTGGCTGGAAATCTGTGGAGAGAAGTTGGTTTTTTAAAAAAAGTGGAGAGTGGGAGGTCATAGATACAAAAGAAACTCGAAAAATGGGCTAATTGAGATGGCAACTGGGACAGAAATGGTTGCAGTGGAAGCTAGATAGTGACCAAAGGAGAGAGGCATGCCTGCACCGCCCATACTTGCCTAAAACCCATTTCTGGGTAAACTTACAACAGGTTACCAGACCTTGCCTCCATGATAAGGAGCAGCAAAGAATTACCAATTTTGCACATACTGGAACTGAGATGAAATGCTGTCAGATTTAGGGGAAAAACTTCTATTTTTACATAAGGCTGTTTGGCTGGGGGTCTGATGAGGTCAACACCATGTAATCAGAGGGGACGATTGAAGTTGTCATGATGTTATGATTCCACTGGACACTAAATGGGGACAAGGCTTATAAGGGAGGAAATCCTTTATACAGTATACATCTTTCTCTTCTGTTTTCATGGACTTATTAGAGGATCTTAAGGAAACGAAGTTTTCCTTGTCATGGAAAATTCAGAAGTACAGAGCGCAATGCTGAAGAGAAGAATCAAGCTTTATTGCAATGATTGTTGTGTGTCTGCTTTACCAGAAAGAGGAACTCCAAACAATGGAAAAGCAAAAATTTTTATAGAAGTTGAGGGCTACAAGACGGGAAATCCCTGGGATTTGATTTGCTGGACAGTTTTGGGGAAGCTAGGCAGGTCCTTGTCTGTGTACCTGGGTGGACTTCTCCAGCTCAGTTGCCTCTCCTGAAAAGGCTGCTTTGGCTAACAATAGAAATGTTAGGGTTAAAGGAGAAGGAATGTTGAGGTCATCAGGCTGATTGAGGATGGAAGGTTGGGTGTTTCTAGTTTGCAGTTTCCTTGAGAGGGTTGCCCTTGGGCTATACTGTGAGTGGGTGAGGAGGCTTCTATTCTTTGGTTTAGATGGGATTGGCTGGGGGCAGGTAGGGTCAGTTTGGGTCTGATAGGAGTAGGCAAAGAGAAGAGGTGGGTTGACCCTGGTCATGTCCAAAAACTGGAGGAAAAAGGAAGCAGTCTCCATTTTGTTTGTTAGATCTATTTTCTCCATAACATCTGTTCTTTACAATAGTGGGAAAATAAATGTATGGTGCTAGCATTGATGGTTGATGGTGCTAGCATTGAGGTAGCACTAGTCAAGCCAATAAACAAAGAAAGCACTTGGACACAACATATTAATGGTCAAATTAGCCCCAGTTCTGAAAATCTTTTAGTTTTTACAAACAAAGAAGATGGTCATCAGAAATCACTAACAAAGCCAGCAACTCTTCCAATATGCCTTAATGGGCAGAACAGTCCAAGTCCTCCTGAAATTGAAAGGTGTACTTACTCATTTTTCCCAGAAACAAAACATACTCCAGTTAGCATGTACTCTTTAAAATCTGGTCATTTTAGTTCTGCAGTGATGCAGTTATGTTATTATTGCAACAAAAATAATTGGGTGGCTCCAGAATATTATTTGTATTCAACTACAAATCAAGATGGAAAAAATTGCTGGTATGTAAGATTGTTATTCCAATGGTTGCAAATGGATCTCAGAGTTATTTTATGCCAGGCAAACTCTGCACAACTGTAGAAGATGCAAAAGAACTAGCAGCACAGTTTGCACTTGTGCCCTTGGATTATAATTTCCATCAAAGTTCAGTAAATAACATTTTTTCCTGTTAGTGCTATGCTTTCTTCAGCCAGCGTTTTACCATATACATCAAGACCATATTCTTATCCAAGCTATCCCTTGTCACCATCAATTCCGCTTGCTAATAGCAACCATGTTGGACAGCGTCTGTACATCCCCAATCAGGCCTCATTCTTTTGAGGGGAAAAAAAAAGCTGGATGAAAAAAAAGTATACTTTTTAAAAACTGTAATGTAGTTTTAGCTTTAGTCGGGTTCACACAATTGCTTTTGCTCAGTTATTTCAGATTGCTTATAAATTATAGATAAGAAAACCCATTTAAATGTTTTTTTTAATAATTATTTTCATTAAATAGTAGCTTTAAAATATTTTGAATGCATGCAGTTGTTTAGTCTTTTTATGTGTATAGTCTTTTTATATAGTATTTTTTAGCGAATTTAATATGGATATTTATATTTTTACTGTTTTTAATGTTTGATTTTAATTGTGAGCCATCCAGAGTCATCCTCTGGGGGAGATGGGCAGCATATAAATTTAAATAAATAAATAAATAAATAAATAAAGGTAACCTCTACCATGTAATTTGTTATGTTTGTGAAAATGAAATTAAATATGCAAAATGCTTTGTTTACATTGCTTTTTAAATGTAAGTATGTTTTTTTACTACTGCTGATTTTATACTGATACAAATTTCTTATGATAGGCTGAGGATCAGCAACCCGTCAAAAGGAAGTATAGAAAAAAAATAAAATTTGGAAATGTATGTTCTTTCTCCTCCCCTCATGTACTGCATTCAACTAGAAAAAGCAATTTGAAGAAAATGTGTGGGATTGTAGCATCCAAGCCACCAGATGCTGACATGGTATGCTGGGTTCACCCCCTGCCTGGATTCACCTACTGCCTGGGTCCACCCCCTGAAGGCCACGGTGAAGGTTGAATGTATGATTGAAAGGAAAAAAGAAGCTATATAAACCATGTTGAACCCTGCAGTAAGAAATCCTGACATAATAGCAGAAAATTGACAGCTGTGAGTCATTTGGCACCTTGACACTGAGAATGAGAATGCCTTTATCCATCTGTTTCAGGAAAAAGACTCAATGGGATGAGCACCCTCAAAATCAGTCAAGGCTTTCTTATTCAACCCTGAATACAAAGGTCAAGGCCCCCTCCACAGTTTTGTGAATGCAAGCTTGCTCATTTGGCTTTCCATGCTTCCCCATTTTATATATATAGAGATACTAAATTCATCTTATCAAAAAATCTAGGTCTTTTACATGTGGGTACATGAATCTGGAATTCTTTGATCAATGGGATCCAACTTGCAGAATATTGACATATTTTCTATTGCAGAAAATAATAATATTGCAGATACAGTAGGACACTTATCTAGAACATGTTTCTAACCTTAAATATTTGATTGAGTCCAAAGGCAGGGTATTAACTGAATACATAAATAAACATCTTTATTTCTTTGCTACTAAATGAGGTTTTGTTTTTATTGTGTGCCTATTTTACAAACTCCCCTGGAAATTTTATGTTAAAGTCCCTTCATAGCACCAGACATTCTGGCTAAAATAACCACTATTTTATTTGATATATAACAGTGTAAATGTTTCTTTGTAGTGTACCACTTAGTAATATTTTCAGAAAAACAGATCTTAATAAGTAAATAAATGTAAAGTTTTTTTTTAAAATAAGCCAATTTAAACTGCAAATGCATTAATATCCTTTGAGCATTGTTACTTCTGGCAAAAATTGTCTATACTTGCTTGACAGTTTAGGCTTGAGAAATAAGGATTGATATGAAATGACTATCAACCGAAGAGTTTTTAATCTGCATGACTTTTAACAAAAACTCAACCAAAAGTGAATAAAAGATTGCTTTCTGTACATTATGAATTATCAGTAGCTGAGATGCACCTTAAGACTGAAAATTATATCTAGAGATTCCCAGATATTTTTGTTTGTCCAGTTTGTCCAGTTCACAAAAGTATCATGCAAATATCTACTTGGTGAAAAATTACTTTGTTGATCTTGAGCCATAATGGTGTCTATGAGAAGACAGTTTTGTATGATGTATTACAGCAGTATTCTGACAAAAGGAAGGCTGTTTTTTCTTGATAGTCCAGACAAGCTACACATATAGAATGAAGGTCAAGGAATAATTTCCTGAGAAATACACCCTCTGGATTAAGAATAACCCCTTGCATTTTTATTTTTCTTTGGTACAGTTAGACTTGTTGTCTGTGCATGAAGCCTCAGTCCATGACAACTGTTTGGTATACAAAAATAGTCCAAAGGTGAATTCAGAAGCGATTGTTCCTCTATCTCCCCAAAGGACCATTCATCAGGTTATATGTTTATTTACCTTTTCTTCTGATTCAATATTAAATTAAATTGCTCTGGCGTTTAAAACATCAAGGTAGAATGGGATAGGATTTCAAATGATTTCAAAATTCTCTGTCTCCAAAATGTGAAAATGCAATATATTCTTAAGCCTGATTTCCTTTTGGTTTTACACTTTAGATGAAGGATATACAGGTAGTCTTCAACTTATGACCACAGTTGGGACCGGATCTTCTGTTGCTAAGTGATGCAGCTGTTAAGTGAGTCACGCCTGATTTTATGACCTTTTTTGCTGCAGTCCTTAAGTGAATCACTGCAGTTGTTAAGCAAATCACACGGTGGTTAAGTGAATCAGGCTTTGCCCATTGACTTTGCTTGTCAGAAGTCCCCCGGGAAGGTCGCAAATGGTGATCACGTGACCCTGGGATGCTGCAATCTTCATAAATACATGCCAGTGGCCAAGCACCCAAAATTTGATCATGTAACTGCACAGATGCTGTGACAGTTGTAAGGGTGCGGACCAGTCGTAAGTTACTTTTTTCAGTGCCACTGAACAACTTTGAACAGTTGTTAAATGGATGGTCATAAATTGAGGACTACCTGTATGTTCTGAGTCAACTATTAATATTACCCTCCTTCCTCCTTTATTTGGGCTGTTTTTTTTGTTTTAATACATACATATTTTCAAGTGTCACTTTTTTTTCTCTAATGGATTGTAAAAACACTTATAAAATTAATAGCCAAATTTGCTGCCAATTTGTAGAATCCTTTTCCCTCCAAAGCTGTATCAGGGGAAGGAAAGTATGTTTTATACTGAATCCACGTAGGAGAGTTCAAATAGGTTGACAGCTCTATATGGCTCCTTTCTGACATATTGTCAAAACTCTGCATTAGTCTTGTGTAATCACAGCAAGCTTCTGGTTTATGTACTTCCCCTTTTCCCTCTGGCATGGGCTCAAGGGTTTAAATGGAGATCTTTCAGAATTATCATTACATCCAAACTTGAAGGAACCATGTTCATTTTAAGCTATAATTTATTCAAAGATGTCAGGATCAAAGCATTATTTGATTTGGCTTCCTAGCAAACCATCATTTAAACTGGACTATACAACCTGTGCCCCCAAAACTTTTCCAATAATTGGAGAAATTATTATATATGTAGGAAGAGAGAAGTTATTGGATACTTGGGAGGTAATAATATTAACTATACTTAATTTTTAAAATTAAATTTAGTTTTTGTTTTGATCTGTCCTATTTTTTTGTTCAGGAAATGCAGAATCTGAGTACAGCCTTTGCTCTGAAAGAGATTGCACATTCCTAGTTTAAACTAACTAGAATATTCACAAGACATAACTGCTTGTTTAAAAATGAAAGGAAGTGGTTTTGATCTCCTCATATCCACTTTAGAAGAGGACAGAGGAGTGTGAGCACAAGAACCCAAAGATTATACATACAATGCTTACCCATAAATTTAATGTTCTGAAAACTATTCCATGTTATATGAATGAGTAATGTTCTTCCATTTCACTCAGTGTTTATATAGCCCACCAGAAATCTGCTCTATTATTAAAGCTTCACCAGGATTTAGACCACTGAAAGTACTCCAACATCCAACAAATAGAAAAACAGTGTTTCTCTCATCAGAAGCAACTGAAGGTAAAAGGAAGAGAAACAAAATATGATGATGATGAGATATCTTAAGGGTTAACATGGTTTCAGATTCTGTACGCAGAAAATAGTTTCTGATGGTTTGGGATAAATGCTACAGAACTTAATTCCAGACTTGGTGTGAACCTACAATGCAGACTGCTTGAAAAGTGAATGGAAAAGAGCATAGATTAGCTCATGAATTCAGATTATTTCTTGGCTATAAACATGCAGAATAGTTTTGGGAGCAAACCATTTCTAACACAAAAAGCAAGCTTAATCAGTGTTATTTCTAACTTTAAAAGTTAGCTTCATTGATTAATTAATCTAATGTAGATGTAGGTTATGTATATTGTCTGTTATCAAAAAGTATATTGTAAGAACTCCCCCCCCCCCCCGCTTTATGCTTCTTATTATACAAGGCATTGCATTTTGGTCATGTTTTTAGACCTATTTCCACTGACAGTTCTGACTCTTCTATAGTTGTAACGTTGCTCCCCAGTTCAATAACTGCAGTACTGATGTATTTTCTCCAAAAGGTGAAACAGAGAGTTCATTCCAATGCAAAATTATTTATATTTCAGATATTATTACAAGCTCAGAAAACCGGATTCGTAGTAATAATAGATGTACATTTTAGCTGTACTCTCACCAAAACAGGAAGAAAGTAAGTGGAGTACCTTCTGGATCCCCCTGCAGTATCTAGTATAAGCAGTAGGTATAATTCATGGGCATTAAATTCAGTTGGAATGAATTATATTAATACTGTCTTCATGTCTTACATATTTGAGTAGTTATGTCTGATTTCCAGTATTTATCTATAACACTTTCTATATGCTTATGAATCGCATATTTATTGAAGAATATATAAAACAGTTACCTAGGAAAGAGATTGTTGGATTTGCATATGAAAACTTATTATTTCTCTGATGACAATTACTTTGGTTTATTACTGACAGTGTTCTTAAGGACAATATAAAACATTTATTTAGTTGAGTTGTTAAAGAGAAAAAAAAGGAAAAACAGGAAATTGAGAAAATGGAAGGCAGAGCATGATTGAAGTAAATATCTGGATTTTGTAAATTTGAAACCTGATGATAGTTTTAAAGAAAGTTATGCGGGAAAATATACTTCTGGATGCATGTAGATAAAAATATTGTTCACAGATTATAAAACTATAAAAGTACAGGTTTATTTAACTTATCTTTGTATATTATATATATATATATACACACATAGTAATCCTTGATACATCTCAGCCAGAGTTATTAGCCTGATCGCCCAAACTCAGCTAAACTGAAGTATTTGGATTTAAGCCAATTCAGGATAATTGCTTCTACTTTTCATTTCAACTATATTGAATATAATTTAAAATGTGAAGATCTAATACGTTTGTCCTATGAATATGTAAAAAATAAATTATTTTTGTTAGAGCAGTTCTTTTTAGCGGAGTAATTTATTTCCCTCAAGGCAGAATGTTAATCTTTACTGCTAGACTCTAAAGAGGGACTCTTTTGTTTATTACTTTTGATAAAGAAGCTTCCATGGCAGTGTTCTCCTGGCATGTTTACCATGGTTTACTTAACCCAATTTTCTGGACTAACTTAACACACTGAATTATAAAATTAAACATATCAGGTTGAGTTTGCACAATGTAGTAAGCTAAAATGTATTTTGCTTCTTGGTGATTCAGTATGCTGAGCAAATCTAGCCTGTATTCTGCTTTACTCAATCTCTTCCTTGTACATTAAAAGCTGTCCTCTAAAGTTTTGTCAGCGTCACAATGTTTAATGTACTTTTTGATTTGTAAGTATCTAACATATTTATAAAAAATTAAGGGTGGTGGCTGCAAGGAGCTTCAAGTTGTTATGAGGAGATCAGAAGCAGCTGCTGCCTTTTGTAAACTAACCAGAGTTCCTTGTTATGCCTGAATTTGGTTTTGTACAACCTTTTTTGAGAATGAATTTGCTGATACTATTCCATGAAAAAGTAATCAAGACAAAGTAAATCTTTGCTGGCTCTCATTGCTTTTGTCAGATGGTTATACCAGTGGAAAGAGAAGCTTAATACTCACTCTGATTTTCCTTGATGTTATTTTCCAAAACATCTAATGTGGCCAAGGTCACTTACAATGAAGATTCACCTCTAATGGATGCCTTCAGTGGTGTTGACATAAGCACAGCAACATAGCCAGCAAGCTTCTGATTCCAGTCAGGAATAATCTGTGTGATGTAGTCCTTCATGGTGCTAGTCCAGATTTTCATCTTACATGACACAAACCTGCTAATGAGAGAATGTATTCCTATCAAAAGCCCTTACTGTAGAATAATAAAAAGTAGTCCTTCAGTTTGACTTGGTTGAAAAATTAAATGGAAACAATACCATTTATTTCTAGAGGAACATGTTACTGAACATAGGACTGATTCATGTTTGCCTAGTCACCATTTGATGCTTGCATACCAAGGAGTAACTTAGAGGCATGACTGAATCTTGGATTTTAGACATTTGCTGGAATTTGCATATTGCTCACCACACAAGACATGGTGATATGACCATTTCACCTATTTAGCTGTGACTCGCCTAATGTTGAGAGAGTATGTAATGTACTGTGTGAATGCCATGGGCCCTGGAGTTGGAGAACAGTTGTGCCCAGTTGTTTTCATGCATGAGTTGATATTCTATTTCTCAATCTGTACTTCAGTTTTATTTTCCAGGTAACTTGGGTTCACTAAGGACCAAACTATAGGTTAGTGGTGGATTATTCCACTGCATCCTGCAGACAGGGATAACCATTTAAAGCAGATGTTACAAAGCAGAGCAGGCACAGTCTTATAGGCTCTTGCGTAATCTCATGTATTGTTAGTCTAGTGTTTCTCAACCTTGGCAATTTTAAGATATGTGGACTTCAACTCCCAAAATTCCCCAGCCACCCATGGCATCTTAAAGTTGCCAAGGTTGAGAAACACTGGTCTAGGGATTATCAAATAGCAGAAACGCACAGAAGCCTCTGAAGAGAAATAATTTTGGTTGAAACAGACATAGAGGCAATCCCTCTTCTTTGCATGTCTTAATTGTCCCTCCTATACTATCATTTATTTATTGCCTGAATTTTGTAGCCACCCATCTCATATATATGACTGGGTAGCTCACAACAAGAAACAACAATCAAGAAACAGTAAATACAATATAAAAACAAATAGAAAACACATAAGACCATGTTAAAAATCATATTAAAAATCATAAAACATAATCAGCAACCAGGTTACAAAAACTTTAACCACATTCAATATAGCCATTGAAGAAACTCTATTACACAGTTGGATCTCCAAGCCTGGTGGCAAAGCCATGTCTTCAGGACCTCACAAAAGGCCAGTAGGGTTGAGGCCAATCTAATCCAGGCTTTATAGAAATTCCACACAATTGAAATTGGACATCCTCTGCTTTGTCCCGTACTGGGGGAAAAAATGTTTTTTTTCTTGATAGCATGTAAATGTCACTAAGGCCAGATATCCCATCATGGAACAGAGAAGAGAGGTCTCAACTACTTGGTTCTAATTCTTGATTAGAATTAGAGTAGCTGGGATTCCAAATTATTTCTCAGGTTTTCAGCAGTGCAAAAAATGGTGCTTCAGTTGCTGACACATAACGTTCTGTTTATTTAAGCCTTGGGTGGTAGACAAAAAGCATTAGATTTAGTGACTGGTATGACTACTGTCACATCTTTACTCTGGGTCATCTAATTTGGATATTCACAGGACCATGTTTCGCAGGTGTAGGAAACAGTGTATAGAAGTTCTTCTGTTATACTTTTGACTGACCTCATCATTTCTTATGGGCACTCAAGTCCCTTTGCACAAATTCTGTTTGTGTGAAATTTGTGATTCCTCTCCCCTTGCTATTATAACTGCAAATTTCATTACATTCTGTTTCAAAACAATGAAGTTGCGAGCCATTTTTATTTTTTTAAAAAAGCAAGGAATGTAACCTGAAAAACTATCAATGTTTATGATATTTAGTATGTTTCGTCTCATTACAATTTAAGTTTGCTCTTGACTGCTAATCAGTACATAACCTTAATGCCCCATTTTTAATCCTGAATTAGTATATAAGTAGATGTAAAAGATTCAGTTAAGCAGAGTTTAAAAGATTCTATAAAAATTAACTAAAGATTCGGTAAAACTAAATCTAAATAAATAAAACTTTCAATAACTAAAATATAATACAGAAAAACTTGAAATTTGTGTACACTTGCTTAGTTACTATCACAAAATTATACATGGGGTTGAAAGAGAAAAGGTACAGGCCAATTTTTCCTCCCTAACTTGGTAGAGGTTTTTCGGCAAATTTCTTTTCCCAAGCAACATTTTAACCTGTTCCCAAGCAAGTGGATATGAGATTTCTGCAGACTCCGAGCAGAGCAAAAGGAGCAACTGTGCGGGAACGTGGGCTCTGTTTAGAATCACGCCGTCAAAGGTTCTGCTTTTTCCCCCCATCAGAACCTTTCTTCAGTCACTGCAGATTGACTTCCTAATGCCAGCAGTGATTTTGGACTTTCTCTTTTCAGGCTATTCTCCTTCCTGGCACTTCTTTCTTTTCAGCCTCCTTTTGGTCTGGTATTCAGCTGATGCTTCCACACAGTGAATAGTGGTATAGTTTTGAATGCTGCTATTTATTGGGCCTAGAATGACCATTTCCTTGGCTCTCAAAATATGGGGGTGCCAGTGTGGTGCAGTGGTTAAGGCACCAGGCTGGAGACGGGGAGTTCTAGTCCCGCCTTAGGCACGAAGCCAGCTGGGTGTCCTTGAGCCAGTCACTCTTTCTCAACCCTGGGAAGGAGGCAAGGGCAAACCAGTTCTGAAATATTGCCAGGAAAACTGCAGGGACTTGTCCAGGCGGTTGAGTCAATACTGACTCAAAGACACATGCACATACACAAAGTATGGGTGAAAGTATTGGATGAAAGCGTTTGGCTTTTTGATTCCCTGAAACTGCATTTAAGATTCCTTGCAAAGCATTTGTGTCACCTTCCATCTTTTCTTTCAGTCTGACAATTGAACACAGCATTGTTCCCACTTATGCTAATTTTCACATAACATGCTTGGAAAAACATCCAAATCATGAAACCAACCTTACATGCCAACCAGTACTGAAATCTTCCAGTCTTTTTCATCACCTATCCAGTAGGCTTTGGTCCTCAAGGTAAGGATGGCTAGCAGTTGGGGCCCTGCAAGGAGTAGCTGGGGGAGAAGATGTGTATAGGCTTAAAGTCTAGGCAAAATGTTTTGAGCTCCACTAAAGCCACCCTTCCCAGGTCAACATCGGGCCTCTTAGACTTGGAGCAACAATGACAAAATACCCTCCTTGTTTCAAAACCAGGAAGTGAGACTGTTCCTCCTGGAAGAAGAGCAAATGGGAAAACCTAAATAAATAAAAATATGTAAAGGTATATGAAGTAAAGGCAGGTAAAAGTATATAATTAACTTTTATGGGCTGTAACTCGGGAGAACGTTTTTCCAATTGCCTATAAATGTTAAGCTAGGATTTTAACTCTGGTTTGTTGAACACTGCTGGTGGTTTTGCCCGTCTTGGCTTTTTTTTCCTGGCAATTTGTAACCTAGAGGATTTGGGGAAATGACTTTCATAACATCTACAATTAATACCTTGGCACAATCACTATGTAACTGTCTCAGTCGTTTGTTAACATAAATGCTTTTTCTTCTTGTCACTTTTGACCTGTGACTTTTTAAATTGTTTTAGAACAAAATAAATAGAGACATCTCCTAACTCAACAGAATTGAAGCAGAGCAAAAAAAAGAAAGAAAAAGGGGTGGGAGGGAGTTAGCAGGAATAGATTCAAAATGATATTATTTATGTTCATGGAGCATTTTTGCCTTCCGTGCCTTCTTGAGATCTAGATCGCTGTTAGATTTGCGGAACGGTGGCTCCTTCCTCACGGATGCTCAGTTTGCCCCGGTTAAGCAAAATTCCCTTGGGCTTAACGGGATGAACTTAAGCCAATCGGGGCTAAAATTGGCGGCGGAATCCGAATTAAGCGTCCCCGCTCCCCTCCCCCGGTTTCTCTACCACCAAAACATCCCAGGGCTGCCGCTCCGCCGAGCCAAGCAGACATACGGTTTTGCCCCACGTGGGCTGGGCTCCGCAGCCAATCGGAGGGCGGGGAGCCCGTGCGGAGCCCCGCCCACCCCGCGCCCTCCCGCTCTCTTCAGCCGCGGCTGCTGCAAGTGATTAATTTTTGTCATATGACTGTCACACCGAATGGAGTCGGGTTCGAGGAACTAGCTGGCTGCCCAGCTGCGAAGGGCGATCGCTGCACAGGCTGTTCCCTGCCGGGACGGAGCGTCGCATTCCCAAAATGCCTCCCACACCCACCTTGTTGCAGAAGCTTTTCAACAAAAAGAACGGCTTGATTTCCCCCTGCAAGGAGTTCAAGGAAGAGGGTGTCTTCAGGTGGGTAGGAAAGGCGAAAGCCGGGCAAGGCGAGCGGGAGCCGACGCGCAGCTCGTCTTGGGCGGGGGAAGCGTGGCTTGGTTTCCGCTCTGTTGGCTGCTCCTCTCCGCTTGGTCGCCTCCTACCGCACCCCCCAGCAACGGCTGCCCGGGCTGTTGATCCTGCCCCCCTCCTTGGCCCCGAGGCAGACCGAGGGGCTTGGGCTGGCCGGTTTCTCCTCCAGCGCCTTCCCGCCCACCTCGGCTCCCCGAAAAGCCTGGAGGAGGCGGGGGCGCGCGGGATTTCTGTCTTGGCAAGCTCTGCGCTGCCTTGGCGCCCGCATCGCCGGTCTCCCTCTCCGGCGGAAATCGCACGGATATGCGCCTTCGCTGTGCGCCAAAACTTTGTGCGAGCTTCTTTCGTTCGTTCGTTCGTTCTTCCTCCGGGTGACTTCCCCCCCCCCTCCTTTGCCGTCTAAACGTGGGGCTCTTTTTTCCCCTCAGAATCAGGGCCATCACGTGCATGCAAGGCTGCGCAAATCGCGGTTTTCATCACTTTCCGCCAGTTGCCAAAGCCTAAAAACAGCCAAAGGGATCCGTTCTCTGCCGCCGCCGCCGCCGCCTCCCCCCACCCCCGTCCCGCTTCGGGTGCCTTTTGAAGTTTTCTATTCTCGCTCTCCATCAGAAGGGACGGGTTGATCTCTTCCTCCTTCCACTTCCCCAGCGGCTAGTTCGTTTCCTCTTCCTTCTTGCCTTGGTGCCGCGTATCGATTGAACAGGTTGTTGTTATTTTTTAAAGGCTCTTGGCTGCCTTGCAAGGAGAAGGGGAGGTTTACCGTTTGGCGAGAGCCACCTTAAATGTTAAGGAAGGACAAAAGCCGAGGATGACGGGGTTGCCAGCTGAGGGTAGGGTTGCGGGAGGAATCTCTCAGGATCTGGTCACAACACAATCCTGTCAACTGCAGGAGCGGGCTAGCAAAGGATACCTGCCCACATTTTTTCCTGCCTCTCCTTCTCACCTGTGCTGTATGTCAGCCTTCACCAAACTTTGCCCTCCAGTTGAATTGGTCTACGGTATTCTATTATTCCCAGGCCTCATAGATGGGTTTGGTAGCTGGTTTCTGGAGGCATCAAGTTGGGGAAAGTTGCTTTACAACAAGAAGTGTTGTTGTTGTTGCTATTTAAATTTATTACTTAATAATTCTGCTTTGGGCTATCTCATTGAAGAAAAAGTGGCCTTGTACATTAAAAGAACCTTACAGCTTATTATATATTGATGATTCAGTTTAGTCATATGACCATTTGCCAAGAGATGGCAATGATAAGGGTTGAATTTAGAGTTGAAGTGTGCTTCATTGTTCAGATGAAATCAGTCAGTAATTCTGAAGCTTGTTGTATTGTCTAGCCTGCCTCTTAACGTGGGCAGGGATGTGGCAGCTCTGTGCTGGGGACATTTCTTGGACCTGAGTGCAACTGAATTCAACAGGATTGACGTATAAAACCTGCTGCATCCCTGTTCACATTGACTTGGGAGTAAAACATTTTGAATTCAGAGGGATACCTTTCTGAGCAAAAAACATTGGTTTGTGCTGTGCCAAAACTTTAAAAATATTATAGGATCGCAGCTGAAAAATATGTACACCTGGACTGTTTTTAGCTAGAAGAAGAATTAGTTGCAAAGTTAGAATTTAGTATTAAAATGTTGATGCAGGTGAAATTCACTGTGTCTTTTCATTTACTTGCATAAATTACATAACACATTCTTTTCTGTCTTGTAGAAGCTGCTAGGTGTTGCTATTGATTTTGACATATATTTAGCTATTCTCATGAATTCCTACTTAAAACTGGCTACTTGCCTTTCCTTTTCTGGTGCTCCATCTTTCAGTTTAATTATATGTCAGAAATTAAAATATATAGTCCCAAGGCTATATGGAACCATTTATCAGCTTTGTTTCATTTTGATTATAGCCATATTGTTATTTTGTTGGCACTGGATGCTGAGTTTATTTGAAAATACTCTTAACAGATAAACCTACTATATTAGCTCAGTAAAACTGTCACTGCACCTTTGAATGATTTTATGTCATAAACAACTGATATAAAAATAGCCAGCATCAGACTATTTAAGCATCATGGGGTTCCTTCTTATATTTAAGACACTGCATTTACTTTTATCTTGACTTTTAATTATTTAACTGGCCACCTTGTTAGGAAGACTTTAACATCATACAGTTTAGCATTCACTATATTGATGGGTGCAAATGATAAATAAAATGTACAGATGAGCTGTGACCTCTTTGCTTCTCACATTTCCAGTCTGAGTTTGATGCCCATCAGTTGGCTGTTCTAGCTGGTGGTCAAAGTCTCCCAAATAAGCCTAAAGATCATCTGCAAACTTTGCACTCCCTTATCTAGAATAAGTATCTTGAACTTTTTTGGGCTTTTTTTCCCTGAGTAGATACAAATAAAATTCATCTAAGTTTTATGGGCAAAACCTAGGCTTGTGAGTGAACTGTTTGTATATAGAGAGAATATAAGTAGTTTATCTTGTGTTACCACATCTCTGATAAAACACTAATTAGCTCAATATTTGTGCAGCTCAGTATTTGAAAGTCGATCCACAGAAGGATATTGTAACACTTGTACCTATGCCTGTATTCTAGTAAGAAGGTGACTATAGCATTTTCAAAGGTTTCCTTTTTAGTGTGCACAATAAAAGTTAAACATCTAGTTAAGCAGAACATTTATTTTTACAGTGTATCTTGGAGTCTATTTTTTATGTAGCTTTTCTAATCAGTTTGAAATTTGGGAATTTCTCATGGCAAATCTAAGTAAACCATTACGCAGGTATCAGTGAACACTGCTTTTGAGGAGGACCTTGAAGAACCTTTAGCGTGTGCTTGTACTGCAGTATTTCTGTTTCAAATAAGAATCAGCATAGTTGTTAATATGTCCTGTATGTTCATTTCCCTAGCTTGTCAGCCCATGATACCTTTAATGGCTTGGTTATGTATGCTGTCTACTTGCAAATTTTGCTCGTTGATTGTTACCCTCTGTTCTTTCCAGTAGTGGGATAGCACAATTTCAGGTGGCAAAATTTTGATACAAATGCAGCATTCAGAAATTTGGAATGTATACAAGCTTTTCAGAATCTTGATGGCTGCTAATAGGGTTCTGATGAGTGGTGCAACTATCTGCACTATATATATTGGCAATGCAAGTTGTTCTTTTTATTATCAGAATCTTTAAACAGGGCTCTGTATATGTCACTGAAGGCAAAAGGAGAAGAGGACGGCAGAGGATGAGATGGTTAGATAGCATCACTGAAGCAATGAGCATGAAACTGAGCGAACTCAGGGAGGCAGTGAAGGACAGGAAGGCCTGGCGCGATATGGTTCATGGGGTCACGAAGAGTTGGACACGACTTAACGACTGAACAACAACAACAATGTATATGTCATACAAATATGGGTACATGTCTGTATATGTAGTGTGTGCGTGTGTGTGTTTTATGTGCAGGTCTATATATGTCATATCCACTGAACCTGTTCCATGGATGGAATGGAGAACAGTCTCATCTCCCTGACAGCTTGCTATATGTTTCCCAAATATTTTTTTCATTGTTAGGGATCCTTTGAAACAGTTTTTGGTCAGGCATGGGGGTCTCCAAATGGAAGGGGAGGAAGTAGAAAGCCTACTGTGTGAAAAATATACTTGGGTAATCATGGAATCCTATTAATGAATTAATTAATGTTGGGGGTCACCCTGTTTCTTGATCTACACATAAGCACAGACACACCTAAATTCAGATAGCATATTTTGCTAGTCAAGTACATCATAGGGGATAAACAAATCAGCAATTATTGAACATGGTAGCTATAGACATCTTACATAATTCTCAGACACTGGGGTCAGAGCACCATATATTATATGCGCTTTGCCAGAGACATCTAGTTCCTTGTTGCTGAAAACAGCATGTTGGGACTTGTCCAGCCTTTCCCAACTTAGTGCCCTCCAGATGTATTGGCATTATAGCTCTCAGAATTCCCAGTTGGTAATGCTGTCATCTGGAGGACAGTAGATTAGTGTAAGCAGCAATAAATTATCTTGGCCTAATCCAACCAGGCAGTGCTAACATTCTTTGGGTTTATGTGTATGTATTTGTTGCAATATTTAATATACTGTTGATGCCTCGTACGTACTAAATTTTGTTATATAATCTCTTACTCTGTTTAAGGACCGAGAGATTAACTGATTCACAGATCAAGAGTCCTTGCTGCTATTTTCTCTTTCAAAGAAAGAATGAACAAGGTATCAGTTGTAATAGTTGTCCATATGTTTCGGTTCTTTCTTATCTTGAAATACTGCTTTCTTAAGAAAATAGTTATAGTGTCAAGCATAAGGTGGATCAAGCATTACATTTTGGTATTTTATCTTCAATCATTCAAATGATTGGAGATAAAATACCAAACCATTCAGTCATACAAAGCATGCCCACAGCTATCACCCAGAAGCAGCATTTGCTCTTTTCCCCCCAAAAGGAACAATATATCTAATAAAAACTAGAGAAAACATTTGGTATTTTATCTTCAATCATCCATGTTGGAGGGCTTTCGCTTGTTTTAGCTAAAAGGTGAAACCATGTTCTGTTACTCTTCACAATTCTGAATCTGTTTCCAAACTCAATTTTCCCACAAACCTGTTTTGAGTTTAATAAATTGTGTATGTTTGAAAATGTTGTTTTTCTTACCATTACATGTTTCACTTCTTCTAGCAAGCTTATGCGAGGAGTGATTATGCCTAAGTCTATACAGTATTGCCCTTGGGTGTTTGTATTGCCTTTATAGTGAGGCCATTAGTTTAGATCAGTGTTTCTCAACCTTGGCAGCTTGAAGATGTGTGGACTTCAACTCCCAGAATTCCCCAGCCAGCCATGCTCGCTGGGGAATTCTCGGAGTTGAAGTCCACACATCTTCAAGTTGCCAAGGTTGAGAAACACTGGTTTAGATGTACAACTTTTCTGTTAGTAGCAACTTCTCCCTGAATGTCATTGTTGCACCAATCCATATAACAGTTTAGTGTTGTTTGCTACTGTTACTATATTATTATTACTACTACTACTACAGACAGAACATACTGTATCTGCAGAGTTAGAAATCATGACGTGAAGTTTACTCTGGCGTGTGTTATGTATGAACCAGCTTGTATTTTACAGCCTTGTCTGAAATGTTGAAACTACTTCAAAAATGTTGTATTTTTTAAAACAGCATTCAAAAATGCAAAATGTTATTTTCCTGCCATCTGTATTTCCACCCATTTGTCTCTCACTCTGGTTATAATATCACCAAGAAATTGCTTTCTCTAGTTTTTATTAGATATATTGTTCCTTTTGGGGGGAAAAGAGCAAATGCTGCTTCTGTGTGATAGCTGTGGGCGTGCTTTGTAATGCCAATGTGGCATTGGACTGGTGTTGGATTTGAAGTTGTTATTTAATTGATAAAGTATGAAATGGACAGAAAAACAATATAAATCTAGGTTACTTTCAGTTGGCTGTTTCTTGTCAAATAGTGTTCAGCTTGAGGTTACCGGTGCACCAGTTCTGTCCTCCATTTTATTTGCACAACCTATGAGGCTTGCAAATCTGTGTGGAGGAGCTTTTTACCTCAGGGCTTCTCCGTGTGCATCTGCCTGCTTCCTGTGCTTCCTAAACATCTGCACTGGCCTTTCTAAGAACCTGGCCAGCTGTCTGGCATTCAGGTAACTCCATTTTCAGCAGAAATATACCGTAAAGCAGTTCCTTGTGTCTTCCCCAGCCCTCTAGTGACGACAGAGGTCTGGGGAGGCAGGAAGAGAGAAAAATAAGAGTTGTCGTTGTCTGTCATATTTTTATAAAACTTGACTTGTTGATTAACCATTCTTCAGTCAATTTCTTTCTTAGGAGGCATTTGTTTAACTCCAGCTGTTACATCTCTTTGCATTTCTCTGCCAACCTGCTTAGATGGTCCCTTGGCAGACTCACCAGGTGGGTTTCATAAAAGTTGTTTTAAGGCTAAGAACAGTGGAAGTTCTTAGCTAAAACTTAGCAGGAAAATAGCCCATTTAAGATAAAAGTAGGAAGCTAACACCAAACATAATTTGTCTTTCTACAGATTCCTTCTTCCAGATACTCAGGCCTCTCTTACATGCCTGAATACTGATTAACAGATACGCAGAAACAAACTTCACTGAAGTCCCTTGCCTTCTTTCCTTGCCTGTGTGTGTGTGTGTGTGTATTTATATTTATATTTGGACTTTCATCTTGGCTTATACTGTTCAAAGATAGATGAATGCATTTTCCCAGTCAATTGTACTGGGAACTCACTGGCCCACTTAGAAAAGCAATTAATGAAGAAGATAACTTGGGATTCCTGTTTTGGGGTTTGCTTTAAAGACTACTAATTAATGAATCAGCAAAGGCAGCCCAATGAATTAAGCTGCAGAAATCTACACATTTACTAGGAGTAAGCCAGTTGCACTAAATGGAACTTGCCTGGGATTTATTCCTAGGATGGGACTGCACCCCTGCTTATGGCTTCTCTGCCAGCTAGGAGTATCAACTTCTAACAACTGTCTGATTGTTATAAGAGCTGAGGCTGATGGGGATTTTAGTTAAGGACATCTAAAGGATATGACTTCGAGGAAGTCATTAGGGTTTTTCTGTATATCTATGGTGTCTATCCTATGAGGAATCTCCCTGTCTGAAGATGCTGTGTGTCCATCCTGTGACTGCCTTCTTTCCATTACATCTTTTTCTCTCCCCCTTCTCTTCTCATAGATAAAAAGGATGAGAAAGGATACATTCTTTTTGAGCTGCACCAGGGTCTCTGTTGCAGGGAATGCTGTAATGCATGTCCTGCAGTCATCCAGCTCTGAGCAGGAGCAAAATCTGGCTTTGCCAGAAGGCCTGGGGGCCAGAGGGAGGCCCGCACCTGTGGAGATGGCTGGTGGGATGATGGGTTGCCCCCCCCCCCCCCAGCATCTTACAGGTTTTTATAGGGCCAAAATTAGAGGAGGTTTTTTAGGGCATTTTTAATATGTTTTTTAATTATTTATAGTTTTTAGTCATCTTGGAGAGAATTGTGTTTTTTCTTTTTTATTGTGAGCCGCCCAGAGTCACCCGTGGGGGAGATGGGTGGCATACAAGCCGAATAAATAAAATAAATAAATAAAATAAATGACCCTCAATAAAAGTTAGGTTGGGATCAATTCCTTGAATTCCCAAGGTGCTGAGGAAGTGGTACAAGTGTGGGAAGCAGAAATGTTTCCAACCTTTTGCAGAGGAACTGAGAACTGCATTGACACCCTGAGGTTTCAGTTATCCATCTTCCCCCAGAGGGACTTGCATGAATTTTTCTTGTGGTTGGCTTCCTTGACTGACCTTTAGGTTCATCCCAGTGAGCCTGGGATTGTTTGGTCACTGTCCCATGTTGGTTGCGCTGTCCTGGTTTGGCTGGATTGAAAGCATTCTCTTTCTGCTGCAAAGCTCTGTAGTTTTTTCTCCTTCCGGTTCACTGCAAAGTTTCTTAAAACAAGTCTGAACTTAAAGAATTTCTTCCCTTTTTACAGAAAGAGTCACGGTAGTATGACTTTTTCAAATTATGTACCTGCTTCTGTTTCTTTTTAAAACCTCGGTTTCATTTTCCTTACTCTTGAATTGAGGTTTTTCTTTTTTTAAATGCTGCTTCTGGATTTGTTTGTTGAAGGAGAAAATAACCAGCTGGATGATTTCATAATTACACAGGATCTCTTATTGCTACATTTAACTGTAGGTGCAAGATCACATGCTTGTGAGTAACTCAAAGAAGGAACTTGCGCTTGCTTTCATGGGTGAACATCTCTCTGAATTTGAATTACATTTGATTCACTCCAGTTATAAAAGAGCCATATCCTTTAATTGATCCTAATAAAATTTTTATAATCTTTTTTTTTTTAATCAGTTAGTGTAAGATAAGATGTGCAAAGTTCAGTAAGAGGAAGCAGCCTCTTGTCATTTAGGGTATGTTCCTAATATCATTTGATATGGATTAACTGATCTAAAACACATTAATCTTTCTTTGGGTTGTGCAACACAGCTAAAACCCTGCTATTTTTTTCAGGACAAATTATACTGGTCCCTAGGCAGGGTTACATGGGATTGAATCTTTTAAGTAGAAACACATAGTGTGCTTCAGATTAACAAACATGCAATTTTCTCAATCACATTAGTTTTCTCAATCACATTGTACATGAATTTACTGAAATTACATTTTTATTTAGTGTTTTGGATAGTAAATATATCTATGATGATATACAGTCAGGTCCAGAAATATTGGGACATTGACACAATTCTAACATCTTTGGCTCTATACACCACCACAATGGATTTGGAATGAAACAAACACAATGTGCCTTAACTGCAGACTGTCAGCTTTAATTTGAGGGTATGTACATCCAACTCAGGTGAACGGTGTAGGAATTACAAGAGTTTGCATATGTGCCTCCCACTTGTTAAGGGACCAAAAGTAATGGGACAATTGGCTTCTCAGCTGTTCCATGGCCAGGTGTGTGATATTCCCTCAGTACCCCAATTACAATGTGCAGATAAAAGGCCCCGAGTTCATTTCAAGTGTGCTATTTGCATTTGGAATCTGTTGCTGTCAACTCTCAAGATGAAATCCAAAGAGCTGTCACTATCAGTGAAGCAAGCCATCATTAGGCTGAAGAAACAAAACAAACCCATCAGAGAGAGAGCAAGAACATTAGGCATGGCCAAAACAACTGTTTGGAACATTCTCAAAAAGAAGGAACGCACCGGTGAGCTCAGCAACACCAAAAGACCCGGGAGACAACAGAAAACAACTGTGGTGGATGACCAAAGAATCCTTTCCCTGGTGAAGAAAACACCCTTCACAACAGTTGGCCAGATCAGGAACACTCTCCAGGAGGTAGGTGTATGTGTGTCAAAGTCAACAATCAAAAGAAGACTTCACCAGAGTGAATACAGAGGGTTCACCACAAGATGTAAACCATTGGTGAGCCTCAAAAACAGGAAGGCCAGATTAGAGTTTGCCAAACAACATCTAAAAAAGCCTTCACAGTTCTGGAACAACATCCTATGGACAGATGAGACCAAGATCAACTTGTACCAGAGTGATGGGAAGAGAAGAGTATGGAGAAGGAAAGGAACTGCTCATGATCCTAAGCATACCACCTCATCAGTGAAGCATGGTGGTGGTAGTGTCATGGCGTGGGCATGTATGGCTGCCAATGGAACTGGTTCTCTTGTATTTATTGATGATGTGACTGCTGACAAAAGCAGCAGGATGAATTCTGCAGTGTTTCGGGCAATATTATCTGCTCACATTCAGCCAAATGCTGCAGAACTCAGTGGACGGCGCTTCACAGTACAGATGGACAATGACCCAAAGCATACTGCAAAAGCAACCAAAGAGTTTTTGAAGGGACAGAAGTGGAATGTTATGCAATGGCCAAGTCAGTCACCTGACCTGAATCCCATTGAGCATGCATTTCACTTGCTGAAGACAAAACTGAAGGGAAAATGCCCCAAGAACAAGCAGGAACTGAAGACAGTTGCAGTAGAGGCCTGGCAGAGCATCACCAGGGATGAAACCCAGCGTCTGGTGATGTCTATGCGTTCCAGGCTTCAGGCTGTGATTGACTGCAATGGATTTGCAACCAAGTATTAAAAAGGGAAAGTTTGATTTATGATTATTATTCTGTCCCATTACTTTTGGTCCCTTAACAAGTGGGAGGCACATATGCAAACTCTTGTAATTCCTACACCGTTCACCTGAGTTGGATGTACATACCCTCAAATTAAAGCTGACAGTCTGCAGTTAAGGCACATTGTGTTTGTTTCATTCCAAATCCATTGTGGTGGTGTAGAGCCAAAGATGTTAGAATTGTGTCGATGTCCCAATATTTCTGGACCTGATTGTGTCCTATTTGTGTTTTGGATAGTAAATATAGCTATGATAATGTTTAACAGTAATCAATCCAGCCAAAGACTTATTACCATGATGGGTTGGGAATCTTTATGCCTCACTGAAATCAGTTGACTTTATGTCCAGTATAAAATTCCAGTTGGATGACTCACTTTTCTATCACTAGAATAACATAAGAATCTTTGAACCATCTGTGTGAAGAACGCGTACATTGTGCTAATTGTGGGAAACCAGCCACTGTAGTTTGTAAAACATGGTTTATAACTTAGTGTATTGTAAAAACTGAGCCCATTGTGGTTCATTCAATAAACTTTGGTTAAGCCATGATTTAGAATTTAGTTTTAGGCAATAACCCTCAGAAAGCTGAGTATAACTGACTTTAGTAGAAGCTGTACTGCATGTTCTGGGCTTCTTGTGTCACTCTGGTGGCTGAAGAAGTTGTTGCTGTGCTACAAGAGTGACATAAATACACGTGAACTTCTGTGAGATTTGGTTACATCATTTTCTGAATTTCCATGGGCACATGAATGAAGCAGAAGTATTCATTCTTCACCCAGACCTGAAGATTCCATTCAGAAGGGGCTCCCCCCTTGAGAAGACAGATCACTTATTTCTAAAAACAAAAGTTCTTTTAAGTGATCAGTTCTTAATATAGTGATAATAATATATATTGTCTTGCTATTACTTTGAAGAATAATCTTACTTAAGATGGACATTTGCCAAATCAAAACACTTGTCATATCTCCAGCAATCTTTCTTCTGATGTTTTCTTATGAAATACTGATGATTCTGCATCATCATTGGCTTGCTTTTACTTGGCTTGGATTCAGGTTCCAAAAGATGGAAGCAGATGCTTCGAAAATATGTAAGAGGGTATTGCAACCGAGGATGGGCAAGTGGCCAATTGGAAAAAAAATGCATCACACTCCAGTAGGCTGGCAATGTTCTCGCTATTCTGTGGCTTCCTTATCAGTTTGTAGTTGACTTTCATGAAACTATTTCTGCTGCAGTGTGTCTTGTAAAGAGAAGTAATGACACACAGTCAGCTGCTTGCAGGGCCAGTTTGTTTCCTCTAGTTCTCAAACTCAGGTAGGTAGGGCAGGAGTTTTTACTTAAGGCTACATGCTCTCCAGCAGGGATATAACTCTGCTAATAGTGAAACTGCACCATTGAGACATACGGAGTCGATCCAATTTGCTAGGAATAGTCAGGGCTGCTGAGAAACTGCAGCTTTCAATCTGGAACATTTCTGTAGAAAGGCCTTTAGTGGCCTAGCTAGGGCACTGCATTGCCTGTGCAGGTGAGAAGGGTTCCCCCCCCCCACCTTGGAATGAGTAGTGCAATGACATCAATGCCAGATCACAGAATCTATTTATGATTCAATCTGTGTTTCTGTAATTCTGAGCATTTTGATGCAAATTTAAGAACAATTAATCCATTACAAAAATAACTAATGACTAATTTAAGAACTAAGGAAATCATGAAACAAAGGCCAGTTTAGACAAGGGGAAACCAAGATTTCTTACTGTAAGAAACTTTTATTAGGTCATATTATTTCCCCTCTCTCTTCTGTATTCATTACTTTATGCTAAATACTTTCCTGTGACGTCCATACATGAACTATAGTTTATTTAAATTATGGTTTGCAAACAGTCCAGGATTTCAAAGTTCAGATGGATCCTAATTTGTTGTTGCTATAGTTTGTAACTGTAACCAGTTCAGCATCATGGAAAGTATGTGTAGGAATCCCTCTGTAGTCCCATAGATCTTCCATGTTCTGTATGAAACCACTGAGTTCCAGGAAGCACCCTAAAGAATGTGGGTTTCTGTACCCACTGTAGTCCTTTAGTAATATCTTCCTGAATCATGATGAAACATTTAACTGTTAACCTTCAGCTTGACTGCCTCCTGCCCTCACATCTTTTGCTTTGCTCAACTGCAGTTGCATCCATTTGCTTTGTAACAGGCAGGGGAAGGGAACCAAATCCCGCTAAGCCACCACCTGTCTGAGAAGATTAAGGAATAACTGAGGTGGGTCTAATAATATGGCCAAGTTTGACAGTAGCTTAACATTGCTGGATTATGTCAGCTGATGCCATGTGGCCATCCTTCCCGCTCCCACCATCTCTTCTGGTGTTCCTGCATGGAGTGTACTTAATTCAGCTTTTATTTTGAGATAGTGACCCAATAGGCACCTTTAGAAGTCTTTATTTTTAAACCATTATGATCCAGCTCTCTAATGTTGTTGAGCATGAGCTGTACACTTTAAAGTGGCCTGTATTATTGGGCACATCTTAATTATCCCATTGATTGTCAGCCAGTGCCAGTGTTATCTTTGAAGAGTACCTATGTTTTCATACAATGAAAACTCTAGGGAGTGAAGGGCATAGTGAGTTAGAAATAGTGGAATGGGATGAGATTTGTTAGGACTGCCTTAAAATACTGTCGGCTTAATGTACATTGTCCACCTAGGTGGCAGTACTTGGCTCACCCTGGTTGATTTCAAAAGCTAACCAGGATTCGACCTGATTTGCATTGGATGATAGATCACCAGGAGATGCTAGAGCTGTAGGCCAGACTGAGAAATAAAAGAAAATCAAGAAGAAGGCAGTGGCAAACCACTTCTGTGTTGATGGCAGTGGTTTGTGAAGTCAGTAGGATTAATCCTGATATGAAGGAAACTTTTAATGTATGTTGTTGGGAGAAAAAGCAATTTGAGAAAGTGCAGGGTGGGAGGACGGATAACCTTATGATGTAGCAAACCACACAGCTGAAATGGGGGTTGCCTGCAAGTAGTAGTTTTGATGAGTAGGTTCTTTTCTGCTTCGCTGTTACGTCAGCAGTGCCCATAAATAGGAGATTAGCTATTTTGTTTTACACTGTTGTGCTACAACTTGGAGAACAAGGGAGTTCCTGGCTGCTCTGGGTGAACGGCCCTGCCTTTTCATTGTGCAAAGACTGCGTAGGGGAAGGGAAAGTGGCAAATCCAGAGACAGTAATAACTAAAATGATATTGGTTGAAGTGGTCCTTTTCTGCCCCATGTAAAGATCAAACATAGCATAACACATTTGAGATCCCAGCATTGATTTAAAAGGGATGATGCTGCAGATAATTGAGACTGCAGAGTTTCTAGAAACAACTGTTGACATCAGTTGTTTTAATAAGTGAAACAGGAAAATAATTTATGAAATGAGGCCTTTTGTTACCTATATTTACTTCTCCGCATAATCACTATCATTCACTACAGACTTCAGCCAATGATGGACAAGTTTGTTAAAGCTGTCACAAAAGAACTCCGCACATTGTCTGTTCAACCAGGTCTCAGCAGTCCTTTCCTTCATTTAAGTCACATAGATGGCAAAAGGTGGAAGTTTCAGGTGCAAAGTCTAGAGTGGGGGATGGGAAAAGATGGTGAGGACCAACTTTGTAAATGCTTTTGGGTGGCTCATAAGGTATGAGTCAGAAAATTTTCTTCCTTATGTTTCTGAATTCTGCTTAATCATGGCTTCAAAGTTTTGAGCGTGGCGATGTAATGTTCTGAGTTGATAGCGATGTAGGTTCAAAGAAATCCATGTAACAACATCAGTGTCCCCAAAAGCCATAATCATGAGTTACAGTTGTCCAAAAAACTGTAACCATGAGTTTTTCTGCTGGAGACTGGGTTTTGCATTTTTTCCCCCACAGGTAAAGCTTTGTGATGATATTCCATGGACAAATGCTTTGTTTCTGGGTCATAATGGTGAGCCCATATTTTTTCAGCTATCATGAAGCTGTGAAGAAATTCCTCAAATTTATTCTCATGGTGTACAACAGTTGCTCACAAATTTCAATTCTTGAAGCTTTCATCTCTGTCATTGGCATATGAGGACTCTATCTTGTACATATGAGGAGGGACCCAAAAAACCTGGAATTATCTTCTGGAGGGTGGGCCCCTTGTAGTACAGGCTTCCCCCGCTAGGTGAGTGTTCTAGGAACCCATCTGCATCAGTGTACCAGCTGGGTTGTTGTGAGAAGCTGCGTTCGGCTTCAGTAAAGTTTTTTTTTAGAGACTCTTTCAATGCGTTTGCCTATTTTGTGATGGGTGATTCGTGCCTCGCTTGCTCGTGCCTGAACAAAGAGACAATCGCTTGACTGCGTGCCATGCTTTGAAGGAGCAGCTGGAGGCTGACCCTGATTTTTTTTCAAAAGTCATAACCGGAGATGAATCTTGGTGCTACGCCTATGACCCCGAAACGAAACAGCAATCCAGCCAATGGAAAACTGCCACATCCCCACGACCCAAAAAAGCACAAGTGAAGTCGAACGTGAAAACAATGATCATCTGTTTCTTTGCTGTGAGAGGGATTGTGCACTTGGAATTTGTTCCTCCGGGTGAAATGGTCAACCAAAGTTTTTATCTGAAAGTTTTGAGAAGGTTGCGTCATGATTTGCGGAAGAAATGTCCCGAGTTGTGGCAAACAGGTGACCAGTTCTTCCACCATGACAACGCACCTGCACATACCATGCTGAGTGTTCAGCAGTTTTTGACCAAAAACAGCATGACCCTTGTGCCCCACCCTCCCTATTCACCCGATCTCACCCCGTGCGACTTTTTCTTGTTTCCCTGGATGAAAAAAATCCTCAAAGGGAAACGTTTTGCCAATGTGGAGGAGGTGAAACAAAAAATGGCAGAAGCACTAAAAGGCATCAATGAGTTCAAAACCTGTTTTGAGCAGTGGAAAAACATCTTGATAGGCGTATTGCATCAAATAGAGAGTACTTTGAAGGTGACTGAAGTTTGGACATGTAAAAATAAATAGACAATTTTTTATAAATAAATTCCAGGGTTTTTTGGGTCCCCCCTTGTACCTTCCTATACTGAAGAATATCAATGATGTGACCCCCATGTTCAATCTACCGGACTTCTGGGGAAGAAATGGAGAACTAAAGATGGCTCTGCTAAAAGTGGAGGCAATGACCATGGCAGAATGAAGAGCTGGCAAGTAGACCAGCTCTGTGTAATTCCTCTCCAGACAAGGAAAGGACTTGAGATCAACCACAAGTGGTCCTGACAGTTACTCCTCACAAGGAGACCACAAGACAGTGGTCTTCAGTGGGTTTAAAGCTCTGGGAGACGAGGGAATAGCCATCTTTTTGCTCAAACCATGGTCGGCGCCTTCAGAAGGACACTGGGTTCGCATACTTTTGTAATAACTTTTGGAAATTGACATGCCAAGCCTGAGAGCGATTACTCTTTGGATGATCTGCTGATTGTCCTCAGTCACTTCATCAACCTTTCTCATGTTGATCACACAAGTTAGCTCTTCATGGTTCACCATTTTTTTTATTTTTTGGCCCAGTGATGCACAATACTCATGTCAATACAGTCATTGTCATGAACAACATGCAATTGGTAGGGAATTTCAAATGGAGGCATTCCTTCAGCATTCAAAAATTCAGTCGTGACATATTGATTCAAGCACACTGACTAGTACTTACTACAGGATTCTGTTTCTTGAATAATAGTTGTATAACCTTTTTGCATAGCAACTTCCCACCAACTGAAGTGAAAGAACAGATGCTAAAGAACGCATCAGAGCTTCTAGTGCATCACTACTGCTAACATTAAATGCATTACTTTTCATTCAATCCTCATATTTATAACATTTTCAAGCTGCTTTTCTTTGATAAATAAATCCCTAAGATGGGATGATTTAAGTTTTGTTGGCTTGGATGGAACTCTGTATGCAGTTTAGCACCCACTTATCATTGCACAGCTACATAATTGTGAAGTATGTGCACAATGCTTAGCGTCATAGACACAGATAGAGAGCCTTATGTAAGTACTGCTTAACAAGTACAAGCCAACAGATACGTTGGCTGGAGTTCAGAGGGATACGTTCACAGGTGGAGAACCATATGCAGCTGTACCTTTCATCATCTGTTTCTGCAACTGTATTTCTGATCACTGAAGAACCAGGCCATGTAGCAACAACAACAGAAGCAGTGGCAAGACTTGAGTAAAGTCTTGTGTCTAGTTGAAAAACTGCTGCATCTAAAATAGGAAGCAGTGGTCTAGCTATATGTGTGTGTCTTCACTGTGCATCTTTGGATCCAAGCCAGAACTGCATTCAAAAGATTAAAAGGCAATGGAGATGTATGCATCACAGGCACACACCAAGCATAGATAGTTGCAGGTGTGGCAGGTATGATCTTAAATTTCCTTTCTCTCTGGTCCTGTGCCAGCGAGGCAGAGGCCTGGTTTGTACAATGCCAGTTGTTTTCCCATGGTGAATGAGCAGGGAAATGTCCTTTCCTTGGACATAATGTGACCCAGCCTTTTTACACTTATAATGAGCTCATCCTCTCATTTGGAGCTTTAGGTGGAAGACCTCATCTTGCACCTTATTTTAGCTGAACTATGGAGAGGGCAGTGCAGCCATGGAAAGAAATTGACTACTTTTACAAAATGAACAGCTGGTGTTGGGCAGAGTTAACACAGGAAGAAACAAATCAGCACATTGATGCATTAATTGACCTGTAGGTTCTCTTGGCCATTCTGTGCTTTTGCTTTGATTGGCAGGGTCCCCCTGCCTCCTGGTTCTTATCACACACAATTAATAGTTTATTAGCATTAGCATATTTGTTATGAAATCAAGCAGCGATCATTACATTAGAGACAATGAAAGGAACTGGAGTAATTATGTTGAGAGGTTGTTTTTTTAAAAAAAAAACAAGGCAAACAACCCCAAATTGGTCAGAGTATTTAAACAATTCTTGCCTCTGTTCTTCATTCACGCAGATTTTTGAACAATACTTTGTGGTGCTTTTGGCTTTTGGCAAGTAATTTTGCCAGCACTTTCTGTAGGGTTTCCTGTTTGCCCTAAAATGGTCAGAAAAACCCTGCTTAGGTTTCTAAGCTGACAGGAGATCTGAATGTCCTGTTCCCTTAGAGTACACTGAGACTTTTTTTCTGTGAGCACCTTCACATTTTGCTGACAGCCGCTTCCAGCAGCAGGAGAACTGATTTATTTTGCTGCTCAGGAAAGAGGGGAAGAAGAAAAGACCTCTGTCTGTGAAGTCATGGCCATATCAAACTTCTGGTGTGCAGCCAACTGTGTTGGCATGAGATGAAATTGTTTGGAACAAGCTAAAACTGTTGCTAACAATGATTTTCTAAGTGTGGATCACACTGTAGCCTAAACGGCACCATTCCCATGTGAACAGGAAGCTTGGGCACCCTCAGAGATCATCATGGGTTGCAGAAGAAAAGTTTAGAACAAAACTAAGGAGAAGTGAAAAACGTAAACCAAGAAAGGGAGGATTAAACATACTCAGAGATTATTGGTGAATGTCAACAAAAAACAAAGGAGGGTGAAATGAAGTGGTGGATTTTGAGTGGCATGGAGTGGCCCCCAGAACAGGAGCACATCATCCTACAATTGAAATAGATTTCAGATCCTCTTTGTAACTAGTCTATTATGTTTAATCTTTAGGTTTTTTGAGAAAGGCATTCCCATGAATTATATTTGGCATAGGAATATAAAGAGAGGTCACCCATCACCTTCAGGTGGATTATGAAACAGCCTTTGTTAGGAATCTAAGTTTTAAGTTGGAATCCAAAATGGGAAGACAGCGGCTAAACAGGTGCCATCCTTCTAAAGCAGAAATCTAGTGGATAATTACAATTATAGGAGATATAAATGGTTGTCTCCTTCAAGTTTGTCAGAACATTGCAGGATTCTTGGCAAGATTTCCTTCTGTGTTATGTTTCTTGTTCTTGATTTATTATGATCTTGTTGTTAAAGTTACATAATGACGGTGTTAAACTAAAAACTTTTGCTGCATCTTTTCTATTTTCATCTTCTCGGAAATAGTTTCAGGTCTCTCAAAATTTCTAATTTAGAGTCTAGATCTCTTCTTGGAGGACGACTGAGCAGTAGAGTGTGATGAGGCACTATATTATTGTAGCCAAAGAAATAAGCTCCTCTTGATCAAGGATTTATGTGTAATAGGAAAAGGCAAGGGAATGTCTGAGATGATGTGTCATCTTTAATTCTTTTTCCACAAGGGTGTTTTTAAGGTCGTGTGTTTTGGGTAACATCTAGTTTGACCATGGAAGAAATATTTCTGAGAGAAACAGTTGCTTGCCTATAATTCAGTGCTAAAGTTATGAATGTTGTATCCATGACATTTAATATAAAAATATATGTGACCAAATTAGAATGCTTAAATTAATCCCCCTGGGTGTTTATTCCCCAAATTAAGAAGCATTTTTATAACCTGATCATTTCCAGAAGAGGAAAGCTAATCAAAAAGGCTGTTTTGCCTTCCTGGGATGTCCACAGAGGGGAAGTGTAAAAAGTCAAGATGGTGGATATATGATTAAAGCCTTGCTTTTTAATATATTCAAAATAGGTGGAACTTTGTGCAGTTCCAGGTGCCATCTTGACTTTTTTTTTACTCCACTGCAGACGTTCCTCGTTCTCTGTTTCTACTTTTTTCCTACAAAATATGTAATTGTTGGTATCCAGAATTCTTAGTGAATCCTCAAAGGCTACTAGAGTTCCTGTGAATTTAGGGGCCTTTGATGTATGAAAAAAAAGAAATCAAGTATGTTTCTTCTGTATTTATCAATTTATTTATTTATTTTTTGGGTGAAAGAGTATGTAAATTTTTGAGCCTTGCATGAGCAGTTCTTTGGGGAGAAATGAGAAATGAAAAATATAGCATGTAGCATCATCCTGCGTATGAGGAATGAGACCTGCTGTATTAATGAGATTAGAAAATGGACAGGACAGCAGCCTAGGTGATCAAATTCTGATGGTATAACCTAATCAAATTAATCAATAAAGCAACTCCAGAATAAAATTAAAAGGAAGCTTGTGGGTGAGAGACAGACAGAATGAAACAAGAACTAAAGTGACTTTTGCAATCCACTGACATGTGTGTGCCCTTTACCTTTTGGGGATATTTTCTCCTTTTGCATTGCTAATACAATACTGTAAACTGGCAGAACAGGCATTGCCATGCCTTTGAGGTTAGACCTTGCATCCTTGTTTGCTCACGTCTCACTTGTGTCTTATGACTGAATGAATCAACAGCTAATGAAGCAGTCACATGAGGGACAGAGTCAAAGAGGACTCGGTGACTGACGATTGTGAATCTTGAAACATCCATTTATGTCTTCTTGTTTCATCCTCCTGCACACAAGCCGGCAACCAAATGCTGACGTTCACAAATTCCTCTGTTCCCCCCCCTCCACTTCCACTCAGTTCTTGTATATGTCTAATTCAAATGTAAATTCCAGCTTCTTTTGAATTGCAGACATAGTGATCAGTTTCATCAGGGCAGGAAAAAAAGAACTGAGGTTAAGCCAGTGGTAGTAGAACAAAATATCCCCCAAATTGGAAACAAACACCCACATGCTGTATTTTTGTTAATATAGGCCTTTTCCCCCCAGTGTTAAGTTTTGGCAGTTTTCTTGATTTCTAAGAACTCTCTTGGTGAATTACCCTCACCCAAACCTGACGTATGCCAGTTCTGATTAGGATCAACTCAAAAGTGTTATAACCAAAAGGAATTGATTTCCCATCAATGTTCTCTGTTTGAGACAGAAACTGCAGTTCTTGACGCCAATCCCTTTTGTTTAAAGGAGTACTCAAACATTTGTGCTGTTAAATAAACACACATATACAGCAGTTGTCTCACATGCAACAGGTTGTTCCTGTTCCATATAACTGATCCATTGTGTATGTGATGATGATCCTTGTATTCTGTGGGTATCGTGGATCTTGAATGAAAGAGCTCTCTTGCAATGAATTGCTGTTGGTGGAAAGATCTTACGCACAGCTTGATCTCAGTGTAGTCACTTAAAAGCTTACTATGTGAGATCAGTAACTATGTGTAGAGGCAAGTGGCTCTGATCATATAATTAAATCAAGAGTTGTTACACTTCAGCAGCTTGGCACTGTGGTGATAGAGGTTATATTCAATTTAGCCATGTGGTCAGAGGCTTAAAGCAACTGCTTCTTCATCTGGTTGCAGGTAGAATGAGCATACAGTAGATGATTTTTGGAAATGCTGCCCCAAATTTATGGGCAGAGAAATTGGGTGGATGATTTCTTCACATTTCTCTAGGAGAAGAAATTCTTTCACAGTCTTCTTAAGGACAGGACTCTGCCTTAATGGGAGAATGGCACTGCTATAGAACAAAGACAGCGGGAGAAATTCCTTCATGACATCTTCCCTGAGAAGCGTGGGAAGCCAGGGAGGCTGTAGACTGATGGATAGATGACTGTACAAAAAAATCATTGTTAAATACAAGAACATCACCCTTGAGAGTTGTCTTCTCCTGTGAAAGAATTTCTAGAAGAAATTCTCTTGCATTAATTGTAGGGACCTTATTGTTACTATTCTGTGGCTCTCAGATGTTAGAAACATCTCATTTCTTCTTGCTTTGGAATTTTTAGTGTGTATCTGTTAGAACAGCTGAATACTCTAAAATGCATGCTCTCTGAATGGATCTAAAAGGCCAAATCAGGGGTACAGTTCATGCTCTGAATTCATAACACCTCAAGCTGAGTCTTACATCTCCAGTCTGTAATCCGAGATGGCTGCTTCTAGTTGATGTACCCAGTAGGGGTGTGCAGTGCTGTGCATTTGGTTTTAGAAAGGTGCTTTGAAATTTGCAGACGTGTGAGGATAGCCCCTGCCATTAACTCTTTAAAGAGCCACATGCTCCTGGGCAAAAAAGGTACTGCATTAAAGAGTTGCAGGCAGGTGCTACCTTTGTGCTCCAAAGCAACCTTTTGGAATGGAATTCCAAGGGCTACACAGCCATAGTAATCAATACTGACTTAATTGGATGAATGGTTTCATTTACATAAAGGCTGCTTCTGTGTATTTCAGGTAGCAGCAGTACATATAACTTGAAATGTACTTGTTGATTGGGTTCATGCATTATATGGCATTATACTAAGCCATAAGATGGCTTGTCTGTTTTTGATATGTGTGGATAAGGTCAGTGACTATAGTGTGGCCTTTTCTAGAGTAATGAATGCATCTGAAACCATGGTTTTGTTGTTGGCTCACTGATTTGTAGTCCAGCATGATGTCCACACAGATGTATATGTTTATTGTTTCCCAGCTTGCTCTTGCTTAGATTTTGTGCTTTGTCCAAGTCTCTGACTGATCTGTTTAGGTGCAAGACAAGCACAACTTTAAAAAGGAAGGGAGGAAAGAGGAAATTGGGGGGGGGGGAAGGAGCACATGATTACTTTGCTCATCTACAAGACAGATTCTGGATGGGTTTGCAAGGCATGTTTACCCATGATTACCAGGCTTAGTTTCCTGCATCTCTTTTCTGTCCTCTAGTGGTTGTCCCAATATTTGCAGTCCAGCTCTAGTTAATAGTGATTTATTCAGTTAACCCAGTTTTGAGCTTGCATAACACTTTGAGTAATAAGGATGTGTGTTGTGGGTATTTGTTGTGTGAACAAACACATCTATTGGCTTGCTCAACAAATCATGGTTCAACAAGCCATGATTTAGTGCATGAATACAGTGACATAATGACTTTTTTCCATCATACTTTGACATAATACTGCCAAACTTAATTTATAACTGTTCAAAAAGTTCTGGCATGAAAAATACCTGATTCTGCCAGTTTTTCATCAAATAATAAATAAATTGACTAACTACCCTAATTCACGCCTTACATTTTCAACCACACATTCACATAAGCCCCATTCAGTGTGAAAGGGGTAGAGATCAGGATACATATGTGCCTAGCTCTGCCTTTGACTTTCTCGGGGCATCACAGGTTGAAGAGAGAGATCTGGAGGGTCTTGCATGTCTTGAAGATGAATTCAGGTCTCAGCCCAATCCAGGACCCTGCTTTATTGCAGCTGGATCACACCAAGAGTTATACCTTCTGTTTTAATTAAATCACAGATAACCATTAAAGCTGAAATAGGAAACTTTGATTTAATGACAGTTAATAACCAGGATCTTCAATCAGCTTCAAACTCTTGGTGAATTCTAATCATTATAGGTTGCAAAGTCCAGTTTGCTTAAATTCAAAATAGTGGCTATTTTAAGTATTGACTGATACAATAAGACTCAGACTTTCAGTAAGACTTTGGTGCATATGTGCTCACTAGCCAAGCTTAGCATAATGTGCAAAAATGGCTCAAAACCTAGGAAAATCTGTGTTAATGTATTGATACTAAAATTCATTTCCAGGAAAATTCTATACAAAACTAATCTTGCACTACCAGATCTGGGTTGCAAACTTTCAGATGAACACTAGATACAGAAACTCTAACTCTTTGCTGCCATTTTGTGGTGATAAGGATTTTTGCAGCCCAGGTCTGGTGGTGCAACCTAATCAGAAATAAATGCTCTTGAAGTCAGGTGGGCTTATTCTCAGGAAAATTGGGTTACAATGGGTCCAATGGGTTAGAACTGCAGTCTGTTTAAAAAATATTTTTAAGTGTGCCCTTGATTAAACTAGAAAAACTAAGCAGTTGATTGCCCTGGTTATTTTTTTTTAATGATATTTTTAAAAAGCTACTATTAAGCCTTATTTCCAATTATTATTAGAATGTTATTACTATTGTTAGCATATTGATTACCACAGTGAATTAATTAGCAATCAGTCCATGGCCAGATGGTGCTAGGTGAAATATAAGAACTATTGTCATATTTTGTTTCCTGTGGTGTCTTCTTACCAACACTGTCTCTTTCAAACTCTGATAAATATTTGTCTGGAGATTGATTTGCTTCTCAATTATCACCCAAGGGCAGTCCTTTAATCAATTATATGGATAGGAAGTACAGCCAAGGAAGGCTCTGAGAGATTCCCAGTAGCCCTATCACTTTTCCAGGCGAGGCAATTTGCCAGATCATATTGGACCAGTGAATATGCCCAGCCAAATAAATTCTCACTCTAGAAACAGGTTGCTTTCTTCAGTCATGACAACTTTTGCCATATGCGAGTTGCCAGGAGTGGTGAATTTTATCATGCTTATGTTGAAACTCTTGCTAAAAACAGGGGGTGCAGAGTGCTTGGAAGGGACATTTTCCATTGTGAAAACATGACCGTGGAGTAGCACTCTCTGCGAACTGCCTCACCTAAGCTCTTTCTCCTTTCTTTCTGGCCCAGGGCCAGTGCTAAGAGGGCATGCTAGTGTTCAAAGGTGCACTTCCCAGTACCTACAGTGCTCACCTTTTAAATGCTATGCTCTAGAGAGCTGTATGATATCTTAAGTGCACTGTGTTTTTTCTATTTAGGAAGCTCGTCAATGTTTAGGGTTACTAGTTTATGATAACCCTGTTAGTTTTTATTGATTGATTTGACTTGATTTAAAAGGCTGCCTGACTCCCGAATAATTCTGAGTGGAGTCATATAATTAAAAGAAAGGAGTATAGTTAAAAAGAGAAGAATGTGCACCCAGAGAAAAAACGTTACATGACAAAAAATCTGCCAGACGCTCAATAGCCAACCTAACCCCAGGCCTGGGAGCATAGCCGTGTTTTTAAAGACTTCTGGAACTCTTGTGGGAGTTGGGCAAATCTCTGGGGACGGATGTTGTGACAGCATTGTTAAAGGATTATAATAGTAGGAACATGGAAGTATGGTGTAGTGTAGCCACTTGCTATCCAACTTGGATTTTTATCTTCTGGAGCTGCCAGGCGCTTCCAAACAGATGGCTCCATCAAAAGGGAATGTGAAATTATCCTGTCTTTTTCACATTATTGGCTTTTACTTTGAAATAGACAAGGAAAACACAAGAAGTAGAAGGTACTTTGCCTGGATCCTCTGCAATGTTCAGTGGATGAAGCAGGGCAATTAAGAAACATAGTCTCTGGAAAGTAACCTTTACCTTCAGGCATTTACTACAAGACATCTGCTGTCCATTATCTGCTGGATCAGGCAGTGAAATCCAGGACTTTTGCATGATCAGCAGGAGACTAGATACCACATGAAAAAGAATCCAGTTCAATTTCTTCACCTGCTACAGTGAATCTGTAGAATAATTACATGCAAATAAGCTTCATGGAATACTTCTTTGAGACTTGTGCATTTCTGCAGGCACAAAAAAGGGCCATGCACATTTGGTTTTTTTAGGCGCTCACTTCCCACGCACACAGAAATGAAGTTTGGCAAACCATTGTACATGGAGTTCTTGACAAATATATGTACAGAAAGAGGCACATTCTTAAAACAATATCAGTTAGCAGGTGCATTAGCATTAGATTAACATCAAATCCGGAAGCAGAGGCTCTTTCAAGTAGGTATCTTTAGAGGATAAGAATGAAGTGGAAGTAACCAAATTTGGCTTAGGTCCAGATGAGGACCTCCATGAAGTTCTGTTCCCATATTTTAGGACTTTAGGGGCCATTTCAGGACTCATAGAAAATCTGTGTTGCAGATATCCAGTAAAGAGAGGAAAGGAATGGGAATAAATAAAGAAGCATTGGTTTGGAGTCACCAGCAGATGTCTCTTTAATTAAGAGTGATCCTAGGGAGCAGGGCTACCTCAATTCTGGTGTCAGAAGTTGGGGAGAAGGGAAGAGAATACAATTTCATTTGTTATGATTTGGTCCACTTTACTCACTTTTGGTTAGCAGGTTCTCAGGAACAGTTTCTCCTGTTTGTGGCTCACGAAAGTACTGCTTTAGTTTGTTGTTGTGGTTCTTGACCTTTTAAAACTGACACAGTATGCTTAGTGTTCCACTTACTGGCTATATTTTTATTATTTTAAGCTATTTTCTTTCTTTCTTTCTTTCTTTCTTTCTTTCTTTCTTTCTTTCTTTCTTTCTTTCTTTCTTTCTTTCTTTCTTTTTGACATATTAGAATTAGTTTGCAAATTACGCAGAAGAAATCTTTTTAAACACAGACTGATTTTCATATGCATATATTTATATGCCTGTCCAATCCCTGACAGTCAGCTCCACTGTATTAGGAAGAGGTACAGTTATTCCTAATAAACACCACCTCCCTCTGAATGGAAAGTCTTAGCTGAACTAAAATTTGGCATGATTCTTTCTCATAGAATTTTCAGTGTTTTCTTCTAAACCCCAAGTTGGGGAAGAGTCAGGTCAATTTTGCCTGTTTATTGTAGCTCTCCTTCTTCCTCCCTCCATTGATGGGTTATTGTTTTAAAAGGCTTCACAAAACTGTTTTTTAAATAAGACAAAAAGGTGTGTTTTTGGCTAATATCCCATATGAAGCAGGAGGTGAGTGGCAAAAAGATGGCAAAGCTGTGCCTTTCATGTAAATTACAAAGATGGAGGAAGTTGGGCTTGACGGATAACCAAACGACTCTGGGTGGGCCCATTTTATTCTTCCCAACCCAACAAAGTTGCAAAGAAATTATTTAAAGCAGCTTGTACCCCAGTGCCTGGCTGTCCACTGCTCCATTCCAAGACATCCTCCTTCCTCATCATGTGACCCCTAGCCAAACATATGCAGCTTGCCCCATGCTTTCTGGGGCATGAGAGGAAAGCAGAAAGACACAGAAATAAGATGTTATTTTGTTACTCAGAAGAAAATAAAGGTGCTGCCAAAGGTGTGGAAAGAATTGCAGAAGCCATGCTCTACATGTCTTCTCCCTAGCTTGTTTAAATCCTCTTACTACAATCCTGAACAGCCAACTAGCACTCTGGGCAAACAGCAGTAGGGTACAGGTAGTCCTCGTTTAACGACCCTTCATTTAGCAACCATTCGAAGTTACAGCAGCACTAAAAAAGCTACTTGCAACTGGTCCTCACACTTATGACTGTTGCAGTATCCCCATGGCCAGATGATCATGATCTGGGCTCTTGGCAACCAGCTCACGCTTATGACAGTTGCAGCATCCTGGGGTCATGTGATTGCCATTTGCAACCTTTCCAGCCAGCTTCCAGCCAGCAAAATCAATGGGGAACTGCGTGAATTGCTTAACAACCACATGATTCACTTAACAACTGTGGTGATTCGCTCAGTGACCACTGCAAAAATGTAAAATTGGGTGTGGTCATGTGATGCCTCGCATAATGACCACCCCATTTAATGACAAATTTTCCAGTCCCTATTGTGGTCAATAAGCGAGGACTTTTCGTGAGAAAAAATATACACTCCCAGCTACAGTTTTCTAAAACACAAGATGGAATATTTTATGATTTACAAAGCCAACTTTACCATTTGATTTTTTTTTAATTAAATGTTTTGATTAATTAACAGAGTGAATAAATAATTTTACTCTCAGCATAACTTGAGAAAAGGTTAACAAAAGATAAGTTAAGCAACTTGGCTAAAAGCTGCAAAATCACTGGGGTGGGGGTGATTTTATCCAATGAAAGTATAGTATGACATGTCAAGATGTCATCTTGAGTTACACAAGGCATTCCTTCCACCCCCCTCTCCTTAACTTGAAATACACAGAAAACAATCTGAGATGGCCAAAAGGACTTTCATGCCAGGTTTTTTCCTTTCAAAACCTTTCCATTCAATGCACATGCTAGATTAACCCTCCCCAACCGCGTGCCTTCCAGATCTACTGAGATTACAACCCCCAGAATCCCCATAGTTGTTAGCCACCTGGCTGGGAATGCTGGGAGCTGTAGTCCCAATGCATCTGGAGAGTACCCAGTTGAGGAGTTCAGCTCTACCCTATTCACACTTTAATTGTTAGAGCTGTGGGGAAGGATTATTCAGCTCCTTGAGTAGCTGGGATGCACAATAAAATAACTGTTTGGTGAGGGGAGAAAATGGGCTTTTGTCTTGCAGTACCAGTTGGTATTATGTAGACTTGTTTGGTTCCTATTTATAAGAGATTGCAATTGGAAACTGGATACAAAACAAATACTGCTATTCCAGTGTAGTTTAACGATTTGTCAGATTATTTCTTGTCCATTTAATTTTTTTTAGCTGACTTTATTCATTGAGCATTAAAAAAAAGCTTTTAACACAGCTAAACCTTCTCTAGCACCCATCAAAGATTACTCAGTGCTCTAAGACCAGGCAAAGAACTTTTCTTAGAGTCACCCTCACCTGTTTTCAGCACTGCTTTGGGAAGTGTTGAGTCTTGTAGCATGGAACTTTTATCTGAAAGTTGCTTCCCCCTAATTCTTTTGTCTTAATGATGGGAATTTTGAATTCTTGCAGAATATAACACAGGAGTGTTTTGCAAGAATCAGTCAATGAAGTTCACCTGCTTCACAGCTTTTCCTGTCTTCAGACTACCAGAGTACAAAGAAGAGATAGCAGTTGGATGTTCATGTTGGACTAACATGCATTCTCTTGCAAAGATGCAAACCATGAAAGAGCCCAAGAGGACTGTTAGGTTCCAGATAGTACATGTCTCTTTTCAAAAGACCATCAACAGTGGTTTAAAAATGCTTAAATAACAGTTAGACAGAAGTAAATACTAGTATTTATAGCAGCTTTCCCCAACATGTTGCCCATCACAGTGGAATTGGCATAATTTCCAGCTGGAGTATCCCGTGCAGGCTAGGAATTCGGAGTGCTGTAGTTCAACAGGCCTGAGGGCACTGGGTTATGGAAAGCTGGTTCAGAGAATAGGGTAAACCTACTGAATCATCAGATTCAAGTATGACAAGTTAGGGAAAGGGTGCCGAGCATGTTTCTAGAATTCTTCCAAGCCTTCATGGTAGCTCTGCTATGGGTCACCTGAGCAAGAGGGAGGGGAGCTTATAACGGAGGAGTCAGCAGCATTCCAAGGGGCCACCCAGCTGCCTTTCCCTTTTTTTCTCAGCAGCCCCCACTGGATCCAGATCCTTTCGGACTGGACTTTTTGGGTACCATCTTCTTCCCCCCGCCTGACTTTAGTCATGTTCTATTCTGCTGATGGACAGACTGGCAGAGTCCCAGGGCCCTTGCAAAATTTGTTCCCAACATTCTGTTGGGTTTGAAAGAGTAGAAAGGTTTACCTTCCTTGTCACTTGTATCTTCGGCTGTTAGTTAGCCTGGTCTCTGGTTCCTAGAGCTTTAGGGAGAATCCCTTCACCTCCTTTCCAGATCGCTTCCTAGACTGCGGTTGTGCCTTCTTTATAAAAACAGTTTTATGTGGGTGCATGTAAAAGTGAGATTGTATAAAAACGTACTCATGTAAATAAATATGTACATAATAAACTAGGCTCACTAACCTCTCACCATGACATAGCTCCAGAGACAAAAGGTCGCATTTGACCCCGCTAATCTTCTGAGAGCAAGATATACATATACTTGGCATGTAACAAAACTTCATGTTAGCAGTTGGGGTGCTTGAATGTAGGCTCTCTTTTGTTCTTTTTTAAGAGCGCTTAGTCCAGTGCTTCTCAACCTTGGCAACTTTAAGATATGTGGACTTCAACTCCCTGAATTCCCCAGCCAGTGTGCTGGCTGGGGAATTCTGGGAGTTGAAGTCCACATATCTTAAAATTGCCGAGGTTGAGAAGCACTGGTCTAGTCAAAGGTAAAGGTTTTTATATGCATTCATTTGAATAGAACCTGAAAGTTTTTAACTTGGCTGCACTGCATGCATTAAAAGGAAACAGCCAACCCACTTTACTTGGTTCAAGGGTTTAGAATCTCTATATAATCTGAAAAGTTAAACATTTTAAGGAGCTAAGCACTTTTTATATATGGAGATTGGAATTCTGTGTAATTCCAGCTTTTGTTCACTGAACTGAAATCTATATAGTTCAGGAATGTTTGAATCAACAGAGTAGCTGACTTTCCTTTCAAACAGAATTCTTCAATGTACTCATCAGAATTCACTGAGCACAACCAATGTCAGTTTTATGATGTGAGCTCTTTCTGTATGCATGCTTAGAGAAAACTGCTACGTTCTTTCTCTCTCTCTGTCTTTTTCTCTCTTTCATACACACACACACACACACAAACAAACCCAGAGGGGAGAATGAAAGAAAAGCAACTTTAAACATTTCTAAAGCTTTAAAACCAGAAAATCAAAAGCTAGATTCTGATCCCAAAATTCAGCAGTATCTGTTGTGGGCAAGAATTATTCTCCATCTAAATTTAAATTTAAATTCAGTACCAAAACTGGGCAGCAGCATGGCCACATGAGTAGTTACTATTTGGAATAACTACTACATGTCTAAAATCTGTGTGTGTGTATGTGTGGGTGTCTGCATGGGCGTGAGAGAGAGTGTGTGTGTTCATATTTGGTGGGAGGTGGTGGTGTGGATTCAGGCCAGGGGTGTCTGCAGGCACCTGGTGTTCTTCCATGGCATTCATGGCAGGATTTAGGAAATTCTTTAGGTGGAATCTGTAAAATGTCAGAATTCTGTTAATGACCTAATCCAGCTACACTGACTTTACATATAGAAAATAATTGGTAAATAGTTTGTGAGGTTCCTGAGGAAGTTGCACATTATGTTGTATAAAATTAAAAAAGCTTCTCATAGAAAATTCAGGAATTTTCCAAAGTAAACGTATGATGAAAATGTTATTTGACATAGAATAACTGCGTTTAAACAAGAGACAACATTAATGATTCTCTGAAGTTGATGTTGTTATTTATTTTACTGCTTGTTGCCATTATTCTGAACTGGTGATTTCTAATAACAACAAAATGTGTTATTTTTTTAATGATAGTGTTTTGTTTTTGTTTTTTTAAAACTTTGGCTTCAAACTTACAGATTTACACACATTTAAAACCCTTGTATTTTCATTTTTCTCAATCTTTTTCCCTTTGAATTGTCCTTTTGGATGTACAACATGAATAGAATTATATAAAAACCATTTGGGAAGATTCAGAGACAACAGTACTGCACATTCTTACTCAGGAGTAAGTCCCAATCAACTCAGTTGGACTTGCTTTTGAGTAGACTTGCACATTGTGTTTGTTTAGTTTGTTAGATTGCTACCCTGCCTTTCTGTCAGGAGCTCAAGGAGGTGTGTGTAGCATTCATTCTTCTAGTTTTCCCCTCACAGCAACCTTGTGAGGTAGGCTGGGTTGAGAGACGGTGACTGAGCCACAGTCACATACTGAGCTTCTGTGGCCAGGGGTGGATGTGAGCCTGGGCCACCCCGGTCCTAGTCTGGCACTTTATTCACTCTCCCACACTGGTGTAGGAGCACCCTTGCAAAGGATCCTGAATGCCTTTCACAGTTTGCTTCCCCCTTAGCCCGAAATGCATTTTTACAGCTAAGAAATCATTGGTGTGCAGTTGTCTTTGCAATCTGGGGCTTTTTGCTGGAAGCGTTAAGGAGCCTTTACAGAGCCAACAGTGTCTGCTTTGTTCCTATAGAAGATTGAGGCTGGGGAGGAAGCTTTCAAGGCGTGTGTGTGGAGGGAGGGAAGGCGGGGGAGTGGAAACAGTATCTTCTTTAAGTTAATACTTACTGGAGTTCTTCCCTGATGAGCAAGCTAGGTGAGAAAAAAGCATCATGGGAAGCTTAATGCCCTGACTTGTGCTAAATAATAAATCAGGCACCCAGATGAGGGCCCTGCATGGTTAAACAGTAATCGCCTTATTTTCCTGGTGAAATATACATGCATGTATGCAAGCAAGGCGGAGCTGGGATTGGCTAGCGACCTCATTGCAGATCCAGGTAGCATCTACTGACAGCTCTGGGTCATGTGATGGCTGCTAGGGTGGCTTTTCCACTCCCAGGCTGAGCTTGTCAGCGAGGGGGTTGGTCCCTGGCATCTTGCAGCTTCCAAGAATGTAGGAAATGAGTGGAGAGGAAGGGGGCTGGTTTGTTGCCTTTCTCCCATCACTCACTCAGCCTTGCTGACCCACCGTAGACTGGAGAGACGCAGGATTGTGGCCCCGGCTGCCAGGGAGCCTGATCACGAGGCGCTGCTTGTGTTGGTTTCGCTAAAGGAGGAGAAGGGATTAAACTGACATGCACAGCGTGCCTTGGCTGCTGAGGGGCACTTAGCCGCTGATGAATTAGATTGATCTTCTGCACTCGCACACTCCAGGAGGAGACAAAGGAAGCGGGGCAAAATGCAATCATGTTTGCTGTAGCCCACGTTCTGCAGCGACCCTCAAGATGGAAAGGCAGGCTCTCCATCGTGAAAATGCAGAGCAGCATCTGTCTGTGAATGCCCAAATTCTGCTTCAGCGCTTCCAGGGTTTTCTGTCTCAGGAATCCCCATCGCCTACTTTTTTCTTCTTTGGGGGAATCCTGAGTCTGAGAGAAAGCTTTCTTCTTCATCTGTGGTGTTGCCTCTTTTTTTTTTCTTTTTTCTTTTTGTGCTACAGCATGGAACCTCTTTTGTTTTAGTTAAATTCAGACTTCTCAAGCTGTCACCTGACAGTCTTGTGGCTCTGGATGAATGTGGATCATTTCTATTATTAACCTGATTTGGCAGCTGGTCCACCTAACGGGAGTTACAGAAATTCTGAAAAGTGGAGCCCACTTTGAGGGACAAAGATGCTTTCCAGGTATGATAAAATACTATGGTCTGATTATTTAGGCTATATATATTTTATGTAACTAATTGTGTAGAAATAATTGTGCTTTTAAAAAAAAATGTAATATGAGCACTGTCTCAAAATTAATTTGCTTACAGCACAATTCTCTGCTTGTCTACTCAGAAGCAAGCTCCACTGAACTCCTTGGGACTGACTTCCAAGTAGTTGGTTTAGAAGATTTGGCAATTTATCTTCTGTACTTCTTACTAAGATATTTGCTGCAGAAATAAAAACTGCTAGTAGTTTTAATCCTGATGGCTGATTCTTGTTTAGGTCAGGCTGCTTTACATAGCAAGGACTATTTCCTAAAATAATAACTGGTAAAAGTGTTCATGTGTGTATTAAAGCTTTTAGAATTATAAAAGGTAAACTCAATAGTTTATAAGTCCTCCTATTTTATCATACAAATTTATGGGGCATGCTCTTTTGGAAGTTAAGCATTTCTGAATTATGGGGAGATACATTTAAAGCACGTGGTTAACTTTTCCATTGAATTTAACACAATTTTTAAAAATGCTTAACTTGAGCTGGATTACTCCCCATCATCAAGTTAATACTTTTAAAGTTACAGTCATTGAATTGGAAAAGAATCTATCTGAATCTATATAATCTACTTTACCCAGTGCTGTTATATTGGTTTTTAAAAATGGAGAATGGGAGAGCCAACAGGAGAGCTTGAATTTGGAAGGCAAACGGGGATGGAATTTGAATAGGTCCCTCGGTAGTAGAGGTGTTTTGAGTTTGAAGTGTTTTGGGCTCAAACTGCTGAAAACAATTGTTCCAACCATTTTTGGGAGTGTTTCAGACCTGTTTTGAATTCAGATCAAGTACTGGAAATGGGGTTGTTTTGAGTTTGGAATGCTTCTGGAATGGTTAGAACAACCCATTACAAATCCTGGACAGCTGTTTCAAAATTGAAATATTTTGTGTATCCTTACTTAGACACTCAAAAAAATCTGGAGAGGGAGGGCCTAAGAAGTGAGAGACAAATGGAAAAATAGGAGGGAAAATCAGGTGAAAAATCAAGTGAAGTCAGCAGCTGAGAATATTCAGAATTTAAGGCAGATAAAAATTTAGAGACAGCTTAAAAAGTATTTAATTATTTCTTTTTATAAGGCTGTTGGATGAGGTATAGCACAACACCTGTATGCTATATAAAACAAATCAAGGGTCTTTGAGTTAAGTTGGTGCAGCTAAATTAATAGATGAGTGAAGCTGACTGGATGCTACACTTGCATCTGAAGAAGTAGCTTGTTACCTACAGATACTTGTGCTATGTCAAATTCAAGTCAGAGGAACTGTCACTGTAGACAACGTATATCAAAGTAACCTATATGCAACTGCAGATATGCAATATATGCCCTTTCTTTACTAAAAGTAATTAAATACTTTACCCTCTGAACCTTGCAATACAGTACATTAATTTCTAACTGATAAAAAAGTATTTGAGAATTGAAGCAGAACACATTTCTTCCAACCTGGCTTTTCTGCCAGTTGGTATCATTAACAAAACATTCCTATGGATTGTAAATATGGAATACAGAATTCCCAAATTTTGATCCAAGCTCACTTAGCTTCTGACTCTAATGAAGGAGAAAGACCCTTAAGTGCCTCCCCGAATAGTAAAGATTACCGGGGCAGAGGGCAAGGTGATATTGTCCATCTTTCTTTTCTAGAGATGAAAGTAGATTGCTGAAAAGAAGGCAATCCTAGAGATTGTGAAGCTTTGGAGAAGAAATCTCATAATGATCAATATTTCTTGCTTATCATGAGATTTTGACTGGTGAGACTTGGTGGAGGCTTTCACCCACCCATGGCTGGCCTCTGAAGACAAGTAAGAGAGTCCAAGGAAAGCTTATCATTTGTAAGAATTCCAAATTCTTCTAATGATCTTTGTTTCTATAGATAGCAGATAAATAGGAGGATAGGAAGTAAGAACCACCCAGTAGAACTGTGGCTTTGGGAAGTGATACCTACTCTTTGCTTTGATTGTATGGTACCATGAAAATTCAGTTTGAACACCTTGTCTCTTAGTCTATCTTTTTTAACTAGTCTGGCTTCCCAGCCACAACAGTCACTCAAAAGCTAGAGAGCTGGACCAGTAAAATAGACTAAAGGGACAAGATGGTCACTCATTCATTCACACTGATGCCTTTTTATGTAGACTTTCTCAACCTGTTGCCTTCTAGATGTCCCATCAGATTTAGCCATCTCTCCATGCTTTTTCCAGCTGTGAAGTTTCCACTGCTTTCTTTGAGTCTCATATTTTTACACTGGTATCTTTCAAAATCTGTTTGGAAGTCCCATGTTTGAAAACTCTGGCTTTTGGTTAGTATTTGCCATTATCTCATGTTAGTGAAGTAGGGATGAACTTCAAAAATAAGTTACTTACCTAAGTTTTATTTTTTAGGAGCTGGAGTTTAAAACGTAGGTAGGGCTTTAAAACAAATTCCTTAACAAAAGTTCATTCCAGAGAAATAGAATTTACCTGAGGACTGAATTGAAGTGTTCTGCCCTGATCATACATTTTGTCATGATTCATTCTTTCACAAAAGCATTTATATTTCTGAATTCTGTAGTTATAAAAGTAATAATCACAAATGTAATTATGATATACTCCTGTGTACATGTGTTTGCAATCTGAAATATCCAAGAATATTTTGAAGATTTCTGATTAACCTACCATGATGTTTCTATTTCTACCTTATTCTTAAGATTCTTCTGTCTAGTTCTAAACTGTACATGATATACCTTGCTACTGTGGGTTCCCCCCAAATTTAGTTTAATCCTAGCAATCTAGGGAAAATTTACATTATTACTTCAGTACTTTCATGAACATTGGCTTGTATTGTAAAACTTCTATACAGCCTCTTAGAACATTAGATTATCTACCTTATCTTTCTACCCTTAGTAATTTTTCATCCTTCCTCTGGGAATCTTAAAACAGATTTCAGTATGAACCATGAGGTAGCTCAAGCTGAGAGAGGCCCAAGGGCACCTACTGGATTTCAGATATGAGTGAAGATTAGAAAATAAGGTTTCCAACATCTAAGTTCAGTTCGATGATGATGATGATGATGATTTATTAAATTTATATGCCATATGCTGCCTGACTCCAAGTGACTCTAAACATTTAAAAACAAAGAACAATGCAAAAAACACAAAAACAGCACAAGACAAAAGAACAAAAATGGCAAAGAAAACAAACCCAGAGAGGAGCAGAAAGGAAGAAAGGGATGTCAGGTGTCCTCGCCAAAGGCCTGGGCAAAGAGCCAGGCCTTTAAGGCTCTTTGAAATACCAGTAGGGTGGGAGCTGTCCAAATGCTGGGGAGAACCTCGTTCCAGAAGGCATGCGCTGCTACAGAGAAGGTGCACTTCTGGGGTCCAGACAGATGGCATTGTTTAATTGATGGAACCCACATCACACCAAACCTGCCAGATCAAACCAGCTGGACAGATACAATAGGAGACAGGCGGTCCTTCAAGTGACCAGGCCCTATGCCATGTAGGACAAATAGGTGGCAACCAGCACCTTGAATCGCACCCAGAAGCAGACTGGCAACCAGTACAGGTCGCAAAGCAGGGGTGTTACATAGGCATACTGAGGCTTGCCCATTACTGCCTAGGCTGCTGCTTTCTGGACCAGCTGAAGCTTCCAGATGGTCTTCAAGGGTAGTCCCATGTAGAGCGTGTTACAATAGTTAAGCTGTGAGGTGACCAGGGCATAAGTAACTGTCTGAAGGGCCCCCTTCAATCTGCAATTGAAGCTGGGCAAAAGCCTTCCTGGCCACAGCTGCCACCTGCTCATTGAGCAGGAGCTGTGGGTACAGGAAGACCCCCAAATTGTGCACCATCCTTGAATGGGGAAGTGCAACCCCATCAAAGTTCAAAGTTGGAATATCCCCAGATCTGGGCAGTCCAAACACCCACAGCCAGTCAATCTTGGTAGGATTGAGTCAGAGACCGTTCCTCCCACATCCAAACCCACATAGCCTCCAGGCACTGGGACAGAACCTCAACAGCCTCACTTTTCTGGCCTGGAGTCGAAATAATTGGGTATCATCAGTGTACTGATGATAACAAACCCCAAACCATTGGTTTCATGTAGATATTGAAAAGGAGGGGAGAGAGAATAGAGCCCTGGGGCACCCCACAAGTGAGGGGCTGGGGGACGATCTCTCCCTACCAGCCAACACTGACTTATGAATGTATCACATTTGGCTCAGAGGAGATGATGCTTTGGAGTAACTTAAGTAGATTTAAAGTCCTGTAGTACTATATAGGCAAAGATTTATGAACTGATCTGAAATCAGTGCTGATATAAATACCCAATATAAAATATTTTATTAAAATATTATTAGTATGCTTGAGTCTCAGAAATGAAAAAGCATAAAAATTGGTTGTAAGTTGTTACAGGTGAATGAAGCAGAAACTGCAGTTGACTAATCAGGTGAGGAGTTACAGTGCACAGCATCTTTCATCTTTGGATTGTGCTAACTGAGCGTAATATACCATGCATATTGTGCTAATAAATGAATCAGTGGGTTGTCAGTACCTTCTCCCTACCCTGTTTATTATTCATTTCTAAATCTGATGGCTGCTTTTATGTTAAACCGCATTACCCATGCTGCCGGTTACGAATTTTATCATTAAAAACTGCATACATTAAATCCTTTTGAATGAAATGAAATTTAGGCAGTTCATTCTTTCAGTAGCCAATTGCTTGTTGTTAATGGCAAATTTTCCGTTGCCTTCATAATTTGGGCTTGAGGCCACTAACACTATTGATACATATCTTTTTTGTAGGGGTAACTCTTCTGCCCTCTACTTTCTCACCAACCACTCCTGGATTCCAAATTACATTTCAACAGTTACTAAAAGAAAAGACAGCTTTCCAAGGTGCTACAATGTCTGTACTGTAATATTGAGTCATAAACCTATTTTCTACCTACTGTTCTGCCACAAACCCTCTGCATATATTACCAATCACAAATGTGGCACTCCTAATTGAAATGCACATCTACAGTACATACTATAGAATTAATATGTTAAAAATCTACTGTATTCCAAATCCAAATTCACAGTCCTAAGCAATGCTGTGCAACTTACTGCCCATATAGTATATCAACATCATAACAATGGATGATACATGCAGCGACGTGTAATTAGATTACTGCTACTTAGCAAAAGGCTTCTTTCCTTATCTATTAGGATGTAGCTGGATGGGCTTATTCTTTCTATTGTGTTCAGCAGTGGGCATTGTTGGAAAAAGCCAAGGTACCATATGAAATGGACCAGGAACCTGTTCTGACATGAATGTTCCTATCAGTGTTCTAAAAAGGTGCTAACATGAAAGGCACGCAGAACAGATAAGCCAGCATAAACTAAAAATAACATTTGCGTAGATGTCCTTAAAAATAGTTTGAACCAGTGATTCATTGCCAGGCAGTTTTCATAACTTTAGTTAATATTATGTTGGAACAAATAGTCTGATTGCTGTAACTTTCTAGATAATCAGCCACTGTAACTATGCATTATGAAAACGTATTGCTATTAGATTTCCTTTTGAAAGTATTAAATCTGGTATGAGGAGTTTATACTTCACATAGCAAATATTCTAAAATTATTTAAAAGTCTATGTCTTGTAGACAGAACTCATCAGCTGCCCTTTATGGCTTCTAGCACCTAGCTGACCTTGATTGATCTGGGAAATAAACAGGGTCTGATTAATACTTGGATGGAGAGCCACCAGGCTCTTAGCTAGAATAGAAGGGGAAATACATCCCACAAGAAAACAGTGACAAAACATTTCCATAAGGCTGCCAAAAATATTGCATGAGTCAAGCTTGACTGGAGGGCACATTTACTTTTTAGTTGAGAAACTTGGTTGGATTAAATGAGTTGTAAAATTAAAACACACCTGTTTGCTCTTTTTCCATCTATAGAATAGGAACAATAGGCATATGATGAAGAATAGGTATGGAGATCATTCTTGGTAGGATTGTAAACTAATATTTTGATGTGATAGATACAAATAGGAAAATGCATGTTTTGTAGGCATTTATAAACAAAGGCCAACGGAAAGGCTTTAGAATAGTTAATAGTTAAATGTTTCCATAAACCAGTGTTTTTCAAACTTGGCAACTTTAAGATGTGTGGACTTCAACTCCCAGAATTCCCCAGCCTAAACTATAGACAATAGGAAGATTTGTCTAGATGAAAATTGAGATTTTTTTTTTTTTAAAGCAGGATAGCTATCTAAAGATCACATATATTTTTATATTTGAAAAATCTTGTGGTGGAAATGCTATATAGAAAGAATAAAAGAGCTAATGATTTCAGTAAGACTTGGAGTGCTGGGATGTAGTTTGTGTGATCTGAAGTTAAAAGTGTTCTATATATATATTTTTTTTAATAGAGAATATCTAAAAATGGTCCTAAAGAATTACAGGTAAAATAGTATTTTGAAAGACCGATTTCATATGCTGTGTTATATTTAACCAATTCTCCTGTGCCATCTTTTTTTTTCCATTTTTTCATTTCCCATCTCTGGAAGCTCATGAAATACTTTTTGATTTTGAGCCAATTTGAAAATCCAAGATATAAAAGAGATGATAAATACTGGCAATAGGAGATCCACCCAGTTCTGTATCCTATTTCTCTTTGATGGCCAGAACTATACGCTTCAAGCTATTTTAAGGAAGCTTTGTTTACTTTGCACATCTGCAAGAATCAGAAGAAAGTATTTTAATTACTTAACAAATAGCTTTGGGTTTTGGCTTCCTTGCTCAAGTTGCCTATAGGAAGGGATCGTAGCAGAGATCAAGGAAGATAATAAACAGGAGGGAGGCTGAGAAACAGAAATGTTACAGCCATATTGGAATAACCTAATTTGTGTTCACCTTACGGGAGCCTTCCTCAACCTGGTCCCCTTCAGATGCATTGAACATCAGTGCACATAATCCTTAGCCAGCATATCAGTTGGCCAATAGAGCCATTGGCTTCGGATTGTGAATGTTGAACTCCAAGACATGGAAAGTACCAGATGAGGAAGAGCCACTGTAAACTCAGGACTTCAAATCACTGTTGTTATACAACCAGTTTATAACAAGCCAGAGGTAATCTTTAACAATCAGAGTACCAAATGATGCACCTTTTTTGCTATATCCTGTAAACTCCTCAGAAACAAATTGGGTGTTAAATTTTTTGGTAGAGAGTCAACATCATCTCATGTGAACTGAAAAACCTGCATAGGTCACTTCAGTGTGGAGAATGATGGGAAGTAAGAGTGGGAGATCCAGATACCAATTCTGCTTAGCCATTAAATTCTGTTTGGCCTAGTCACTGTCCTCAGCCAAGCCTTCTCTCAAGGGTTGTGGTGAGGAAAAAAATGGGGAAAAGGCTTTGAGCAACTTGGGATATGAAGATATAGACAGATAAAAGTATTTTAACTGGTCATTATAGTTCTATTATTCTTTATCTTCTATATCCTGCTTTAGCCCTATCATATATTGCATATGCACCATGGACGAAAAAAGAGGGAACAATTAATTGGAATTGTTCTTCCTCTGATTTGTAGTGATATGTCTATTCTATTTCCAGTTGGATTTGTTTGCTGCCCTTTAAAATCCATTTTCATTTTTTGTGAGGATTTGGAACTATTGTATTTATTTTAACCTAAGAACAGAGATAATCTGAAAGGTGGGTTAAATATTCACTTTTTTTTTTTTTTGGTAGAATTGATTAAAAATCCAGGTACAGATAAAGTAACTAAACATAATTAACTGAATTATATAATGGCTATTTACTTACTCCTCCCATTTTAAAAAAGGGGGCAGATATTTAGAAATAATACCTATCCCCAATTCTTACCAAAATACTGTTCATTTTTGGCTTTAACCTTCTGAATTTTCAGCTTAAATCTTGGACATAATGTTAAAGTTTTACAAATGTGGAATGAAATACAGGCTTTTAAAGCAAACTCAGAATTCACACATTTATACAAAAGCGTTTTTTTTTAAGAAAGAAAAAAGGCTAATAGTCTTCAGTAGAATTCAAAATTTGGAGGAGATCCCATCTGTTGATGATGTTTAGCATTGCATTTGCTGAAATAATTGCTTTTATGTTAGGCACACTTTTCACATGTCTTTGTCACGTGTCTGCAGACATGCTCCTTGGCAGCTGTGAGAATCCCGTTGTCTGGCTCTTTTGTGTCCTTGTCAGTGTTCCCGAATCTCCTCCTTTGGATTTGCCACTTCATTTTCTCTGGATTCCTGGGATGGTGCTGCAGCTGCCAAAGAATGTTTTTTGGTGAAGGAAGAGTCACACTATGTAACACTGATAATAGTCTGCTGGAATAATCTTATTCCAACCCAGTCAAAGGTAGTTAAAATATCATGAACACAGCTGGAGAAGTAACCGAAGTAACCCACTTTGCCGTAGCTGAATCAGATATGCTGATAAATGCAGCAGAATTTCTCTGTTTGGTTCATTCTCCTCTAAAGACATTTTGAGAGACCTTTCTGGCTTTTTGCTCGTCAGTGTCAAGTAGCCGTCAAGTCAGTGTCAAAATGCTAACCAACTGAGTCCATGCTCTGATCTAGGGTGTGTGGGAGAGAGAGCATCAGAGAAGTGGCTTCCTGAAACAAATTATGTAAACAGCAAGGGAGGAAAAGCTTGAGGGACTCCATGGCTTCTGGAATTCTTTCCAACCTTTTTACCGGCAGTGGCATAGGAAGCAACTCCATTTCTTCTGTGTAACTGTGTTGCATCTGTGTGGAGGTTTCTGGGCATGTCATGTCTGTATTTGTTTATATGTACGTATGTTCTGTTATATGTATGTATATGTATGTGTGGGAAGCACAAGGTGGGCTCTGTATGCTGTGCTTTGGGTCATGTGATCAGGAGGGAGGAGTGGAGTTCAGAATGGAAAAGTTGCTAATGTTCCAAGATGCTGCCCAATTGCTTCTCCTGTGGGGATGCATTCTGGGAAATATAGTGGATTTTTTCCCCTCCACAAATACAGTCTATTTTCAAACTAGATTTTTCTTTTGCCAGCTTCTCGCTCTGCACCAGATCTGGTTCTGTTATTTCAGATTTTGGGAATTTTTATCATGTTGACAGTTATCTAGATGGGCAGTCTCCTTCCATAATTTTCATTGGATTAGAAAGAATAAAAGGAGTTCATGAGTAATTGTTAGGTTAATAATATTGTGGGGGGAATATAGGTTTATTTCTGCTTTTCTTCAACTTGTGTTGGAGTAGATCTCTATCATTTTGGTTTGGAAGATACTATTATCCAGCATATCTGAATTATGGCAGCAGAAGGCTGATTCAACAGAAATGCAAAAAAATCTCATGTGACTGGCCCGAGCACTGCATGGAACTATTAAAGTACCCTCCCATTTGTGTGTGTGTGTATTCATGCTGATATTTTAAGCAAGAATCTTACAGTTACTAATTGATTTAGGGTTTTTTTATGCTTATATCTGCATAATGTACTTCACAGAGATTTGGGCATTTGAACTGGGAAGGAAGAGATAATTTTACATTTCTTCTACCAGAAGTCATACTTTCCTCTCAGAAAGTGCTGTTGCTGCAAACTGTGGTCCACTTTAACCCAAAAGGGATATGGTTTTCTGTCTGTCTGTTGTGTTTGTAGGCAGCAGTGTAAGAAGTAATATACCAGACAGTTGTCTTTGTGATAGTATGTTTTTCAGTGACTAGTTGAGAAATTGAAAGAATGTGACTTCTGGAGAAAAAATGGCAACTGAAAATGGCTCCCCTGAGAGCAGAGCTGATGACTGCAGCGAATACACTGGCTCTTTGGGATTCCTCTCCAGACAAGGAGAGGACTTGGGATCACCCACATGTGCTGCAGACAGTTGCTCCTCACAAGGAGACTGTAAGACAGCAATCTCTGGTGGGTTTAGGGTTTAGGGTTCTGGGAGATGAGGGATCATCATCTTTGCCCTAATTGCGGTCGGTGCCTTTCCAAAGGATGCTGGGTTTGCATCCTTCTTTTCTTAATCACTTTTGGAAATTGCTTGTTAACTGCTTTTCAGATATTAGGAACCTTTCATGAAAGAAGTTTAAAATACAAATTTAAGGATTTGAAAAATTATATTTTTGGAATAAACAAACATTAGTTTGGGAAAGTTACAAACGGACTAGGAGTCCAGATGGATTTGAAATAAGATTTTGAAACTAATTATAAGAATCCTTCCCATGGGAAAATGCTGTTATTTTGTATATTTAAAAAAAATATGAGACTTTCAAAGTTGGACACTAGTGGGAACCAGAAGGAAATAAAGATTAAAATTAAATTTGACTTACTAATACAGAATGGAACAAAATACTTTAACATTGGATGTATTGAAGGATATTTGTGAACAAGGGATCCAGAAGTTAATTTTAAGAGTGTCTGCCTTTATAGATAGACTGTGTTTGGAAGATGATATGGAAGAGGAACAAGTTTTACCAGATAGGACTGAGACTGATTTGAAAGTGGATTTAAAAATGATGGGCTATGGGAATGATGTGGAAGGAGATGCTACGCTGGATATACAAATGAAACCGGCTGATGTCTTAACAAACCAAAAGAGTGACCTGGATAACTTTCTTATATTGGATTTACAAAAGAGACTTGTTAAAGTTTTGAAGAATTTTGTGAGAAAGGACAAAGAAAAAATGAGAAGAAATCAAATTCTAGGACATTATTTGAGGGGATTAAGGATCAAGATTGTTAAAACTAAAGGGAAGGAATATAAAAAGATCAAGATTGTTAAAAGTAAAAGCAAGGGATATAAAGTTGGTTTATTTGATCAAGGTTAAAAAAGATGTGTTGTTATCTCTGGAACCCTTAATGGACTTTTGCTGACCTGAACTGAATGATGAGGCTTTAAAGATTTGTTTATAGATAAGAGATGAGATATGGGAAGAAGAGAGCATTTGTTTTATTTTAAGGGAAGGTGATAAGTTACTAAAATTGTTTATACTTGTTGTTATGAAGGGGCAAGTCATTTCTTTATATATTTGGGTTTTTTTCTTTACTATATTCTTATTTTTTCTTTTCTATTTTTCTTTTTATCTTTTTCCCTTCTCTGAACTTTCTATTTTTTCTTTTTCTTTTTTTCTTTTTTTGGGTTTGTATTAATTCTTATCTTTTTAATTGTAATGTTCAATAAAATTACTTACAGTCGAGAAATTCAGAGAATGTGTATAGTAGTCTAAGAATTAGTCAGACTTGAAGTTCTGCCTGTAAAATTTCCTTTTTCTAAAACTGAAATCCTGAGCTGCAGAATTAGAAGTTAGCAGTTTAGATACATTTTACTAATACAAACATTTGCATTCACTGTTCAATGTATCAGTATGTATTACAGTAAATAGCAGGTACAATAGAAAGGGTATCTGTAGAAGTATGAGCTTTGTTTTATCAATAAAGGTGCATTATAAAAGGATACTTTTCCCAATGAAGCATAACAACAAAAGGTGGAACATGTTTGCTCAGATTTGGATTTTTTATTCAAAAGTATGCTATCTTTGCCTTTTTCTTTTTACTCTGTTGTAACTTGCTTGAATTGATATGGCATTTATTTGCATTCTGCTATACAGGGGACAGAAGGCAGTCTCCAATATCTGGCATGATCTATATTTTTTACAATATATTAATCAGCTTTGTTACTTGAAGCAAAAGAGGAAATGATTGGTGTACCTATCTGATTTTCAAAGTTTATTGCTATTAGGGCTGTGCTATGTATGCTTTGACAATGGTTAGGAAATCTTCCTTGATTAAAGAAAAAACAACATCTAACTTTCTGGCTGACTGGAAACCCCTTATAGACTTTTTGCATGAAACAGAAAAAAATGCACTTATGATTTGTGGTTTTGATGATTAAAAAAAAAAGAGATAATAGAAAAAGAGAGCTTTTTTGTAATCATAGAGTAAGAGATAACTTCGTTATTTACTTATATTCGCCGCAAAGGAAATTGGAAGCTGCTTCTTTCATTTCTTTTTATCTTTTCTTTCTGCACTTTTGTCTTCTTTTCTTCCTCCTTTTTTTCTTTATTTTCTTTATACTATATTAGTTTGTGTTTTTATGTTCTCTTTAAAACTTTTAATAACATTTATATGAAAATGGTTAGGAAAAAGTGCTTTGGACCTTGGGAGAACACAGAGTCTGTCTGTTTGTTAAAGCAGGCCCTGTACCTTTGAAAAAAGGTACAACTGTTTTAAGGAACTGATTCTTAAAAATTAATGCTGTTATTAAAGCAGCTTCACCTTTTCTTCAGGTTTGCACAGAAGCCAAGAAAAAGGCATCTTTAATGACTAGCAGAGAGTTGCTATATTTAAGCTTATATAAGGCCCATAAGAGCATTTAAATAATTTTTGAAGAGCGCATAGCCCGTCAGTCTCTCATGATAACTTATTTGGTGCTCCATTATTTACTTTGTTAGTAAAATATTGTTTGCTTGTTTTTTTTCCTTCCCTTAATTGATTGATCTTTGCTTGTTACCTTTTTTTGAAAGGTTCCTTCCTTACAGTGTTCATAGAAATGTATTTGTCCTTTTTAATTTATCTAAATCTTTCACTTTTTAATATTCTTGTCATGACCCAATAATATTTCTTGCCTCTCCTTATTTCTCTTTTCCTTCTAAAAATAAATAGCAATACTCCTGTCTTTTAACTTTGTATATTTTTGTAAAGATTGTATACGTTTTTTTGTACTTGTAAGCTACCTGGAGTCACTTATACAGTGAGATCAGCAGCATATAAATTTGATCAGTCAATCAGTCAATCAATCAATAACATGTCATTCCTTGTTAAGTGGCTTCCATAGCATGAGAGCATAAACATACTGCTTATTTCTAATCAAAAACTGCTATGATTAGAATAGATTCTATTCCATACCACACTAGAAAACTTTCACTTATGCAGTGGGATTTCCCCCCGTCCCGCCCCCAAGGAGCAAATCCTCTATTCCTAATCTTCTAGATTAAAGTTGTGTTGATAATGGTGATGAAAGAAAGAGGAATCTCTTTCTGTCAGGAGTTTCATTATGCTAACATACACACAGGTTGATCTGAAAAAAAGCGGACTCTGCACCTGCGGGAAAAATGCTCGGAAGAAAAAAAATAGACAGGTTTTAATATAATTGCTTTACATTGGCTTTAATACTGAATTTTTATAGAATTAAACAATTTCATTTCCGTTTTCTTCCTTTTTGAATTTCTTGTTCAGAGTTGGTCTGTATATGTTAAGGATTCTAGTTTAGCCCATGTCATTTGAGCCATCCATTGAGCCAACCAATACCATTTGTTTGGTATTAAAAGTAAGTTTGTCTACTTTTGACTGGCATACAAGACTAAAAAGGAGGTATAATTGTATTATGCAGTTTACATGCATAGCAGATTTATAACTTTTTGGAAAGACTTTGTAAGTCTTACAATTAAACATTTCTTCTGAGTAAATCAATACTAATTACATAGTTGTAGGATTAACATTAAAGTCTGTTCGTATTGCTTCTAGATGCAATATCTTTCCTTGTAAATTCTAGGAGTTTTAATGTTTTATAAAACTTGTAGCAGAGTATCCATCATCTATCTATCTATCTATCTATCTATCTATCTATCTATCTATCTATCTATCTATCTATCTATCTGAATGTTTCATTATATAGTTGTCTTATAAATATATTGCATACTTTGAGTCTTATCAACTACTTTCTTTAATTGAATTGTTCCGTTTAGTTACATTATATTGGCAGAGAAATAATATTTACCTTTCATTTTTTTCTATTGCCTCTGGAAAGAAAGAAAATAGAACTGAAGATTAAAAAGCAATATTAAATAATTAACTTTGTTTACTTAAGAAGTATATCATTCATTTACTTCTGTGTTTTTACCCTAGCCTCCTCTATTTTCTCCAGCTTTGCATGTATCTGTGTATCCTCCTTCCTCAACTTTTCTGCACTCTAACTTCTGTATCAATAAGAAAAGCCCATCAGTATTTTAGAATTCCTTGAAAAGCTAATGCAGTTACAGGTAGTTGTATTATTGGTCTGCTTTCACTGAAATACTAAACCTGGGACAGTAGTACTTTAGGTGGCTGCTTATGTGACTGAATGATTTTTCATATAAAAGTTAAAGTTAAAAATTAATTTCTCCACTTTGGAAGTTTGTTGTCAGGAGGACGTTCCTGACATCCCCATATTCCACTAGTTAATTTAACCCCAATGAGGGAAGTAGATACTAAGATGTATGAATAATAGTGAAGTTAAATTCCATGGGGTTGCCTACATTGCTAGTGTCCATAATCAATTACTACAAACCATAAAATGCAGATGAACTGAGGAGGAAAAAATACATTGCACAGATGCATGTGGAGTAAGAGGTCAAGAAAATAAAGGAAATTAGAGGGGAAAAAACCCTAAAGTAAATAAAGATCAAGAGAAATCATCATTTCTCTCATTTTTGCACTGGTCAGACCACGCCTAGAACATAGGAAGGGCACTGACAAAGTGCATCATGTGCAGAAACCACCAAGATGATAAGGAGTCAGGAAGAAAAACAGGAAGGAAAACCTTGCCAGGAATGGTTGGAGGCACTGAATATGTTGAATACGAACAAGAGAAAACTGGAGGGAGACATATCTGCCTTCAAATAACTGAAGGCTGACAGGGAGAACATGGGGCAGAGTTATTCAGAATTGTTCTAGAAATTAGGGCTAGAAGTAATAGATTTAAATTACCCAAAAGTAGACTTTGGGTGGGTAACAGGAAAAAAAATCCTAATCATAAGAACTGTTTAATATGGAACAGACTGCCTTGGAAAGCAGAAGACTCATCTTCACTGGAGGTGTTGAAATGGGCTGGATGGTAATCTGTCAGGGATGCTATAGTAATGGATTCTTGCATGAACTGGATTAAATGATCTTCAAAATCCTTTCCAAACCTTCATTCTATGATTCTATAAATATCATGCATGGCATTCTACTATTTGCATGGTGACTTTATGGTTGGAGTTGGGAAATCAGGAGTGGGCATTCCTTAGTCTTTGGCATAAGTTTCCCATTATTTCTTTTAATGGCTTTAGCCATGGTTTAGAGTGGGGTGAGCCACCCTTTGGTGGCTACACAATGGATGTAACATGATGTGGTATATATGGAATTCTTCATTGGGTGGAGCAACAGTGTAAAGCAGACAGGATTAGGTTTTGTTATTGTTTCTTCTTTCTGGAATGGAATTAGGATCTTGTATTTTGTTTCTATGTTATGTTTCTTTCTGTGACTCAGGCTACATTTCTATTGTGCTTCCTCCTTGGAATGGCAGACAACCCTGCCTCTAAAGAATTTGGGGAGTTATGTTGGCACTTTAACCTGAATTTCTGTTTTTGTGTGTTTGTTTTCCCAACTGGGATTTACAAGGGAATATCTCAGTGGGGTGTGCTGTTTAATCTTAGATTGTTATGAAACAAATGGATTAGCTGTGGGAATTCCATCATCATGAAATGTCTTTGTGGGAAAGTATTTACTGTAAAAGATGCAAGGCAAAAAGATCCAATCAGAAATCTTTCACCATTCCCATCAACATGTCATAGTTCTTTCTACTAATAACAATTCTGTTCTGTTTGCTTTTAATGCATATATTATAATAATATTGTGCACTGTGTATTAACAAGAGTGGTGCCAGCCTATGGTAAGAAATGTTTTAAACAACACTTAAAGTTACCACTGAAGTTTAATCAATTTATACCACTGTTCAAAAAGAGATACTCTGTTTTGGTGATTAAGCTACAGTTGTGACTGTCATTATCACCATCATCCATTCTTGTTATTATGTCTAAAGATATTTAATGCACTTAATGAAGCTCCAACTAATATGAAATACTTTTTTTCCCTCACTCTTTTAAAGCTGGCCTTTGCCGGAGTTTAATCCAAGTCAGATCCGACTAATTGTGTACCAGGACTGTGAAAGAAGAGGGCGAAATGTTTTATTTGACTCCAATGCCAAGAGAAGAACTGAAGATGTGTCAATATCGGTGAGCAACATTAATTAAAACTGAATAACCTATGCACACAGTTTTTCAAATGTAACATATGCTTAATCCATAGAGGCTTTAACATTCAATTCTCTGCACTGGTAACTGCACTTCTAAGATAAATGTTTGTTATTGCTATGTTTAAAAATGATTGTGTTTACACATTAGGAATGTGTAAGACTCACTAAACCGTCCTGAAATGGCTTTGCGTGGAGGAAGGTTTGTCATGGTCCGGATTGGGAACAGAACATCCCTAGAATTCTGCACAATGTTCCATTCCTGAATCAATGAGCTTTGTACAGTTTCACAAAGTATTAGAGTTTCGGTGATTGTTCTAAATGGCATTAAAGGGTTAGGTACTGTCTCCCTCAAATGCAGTTTGGCTCCTGGTGATTACGTGGATACATCAGTGTAGCTTGCTTGGCAACAATTCAAAAGTGTTTTGTCACTGTTTTCTTCTACAGTAGTTTTTTGACAGTGTAATCTAAAGCCGTGATTATTTCCTTGTGATCTCCCATCCCGCTACTGATCAAGTCCAATGCTGCTTAGCTCTTTCGAGATCAGCCAAGGTCAGTTGGTGCTGCTACCTGTAATGCCCCTTGTCCTTAATGGCTTAAGTATAATGCTACTATCCTCCTTTATTAGCTCTTAGGTTCTTTTTGTAGTTAACGTCAAGGTGGCCACCCCATTTTTAAATAAAAAAGAAATGGAAAGTAGTATAGAAATTTTGAGGACATACTCTACCAACTGCTGTTCCCAAATCATACTGGTAAATGTTTTCATTGGGTGTATTTCTTTAATTTCTTTCATTGACTGTATTTCTTTGAGCTACAATGCTAAGTCCTTAAAATGACCATGCGTGCGCACACATGCACACACACACACACACACAAACACTTTTTGACCAAAATAAGCCAATAGGTGACCACCAAAGTTCAATTGTAAATACAAGCATTATCTGCTGGTTGGAAGTGGAAAGATTCTGATCACATATCTCAGCTAAGTGGCAAACGTTTCCCAACCTTCACTTGACAGCATATATGAAGTTCTAGCAGCATCCCACAGCACTTTTGCCCTTTGAAACAACACAATGTGTGGGACATGTGTTTTCTTGCTGTGAAAAGATCATCTGTTAGCTGCATTTTAGAATTTCATGCCTTTGCTTTTTGACCCCCACATACTCAGTGATTTATATTGCCTTTTTAAAAGAGAGCGTTTGCTGCATTTGGAACTGAACACAGTTGCATTTGGAATGGTTCATCAGTAAAACAGAAGAGTTAGTTGATTTCTGGAGCATGGTTTAATTTCCTCCACCTTTCAACAAAGCTATGCCCTCTTCCTGAATTCCGCTGCACTGTAATTTCTTGCTTGGTGGAACATGTTATCATACAAGAAAGTCCACCTTAGCTAACACAAGGCAAGACAAAATACTTCCACTTGTGAGCATTTAAAAGCAGTTCTGATGAAAGGAACACTTCCATGCCAGGGAAACCATGTGATGTACTTCTTAAATTTTTGACACATCCCAAAAGAAGTTCATTGTAAACTGAATTTTAAAAGATGATTTATGGCAACAGATGTTTACATTCAGATCTTTTCCAAAGTCACCTCTCCTGCTCCACTTTTCTGAGTCAAAACAGACACAATGCTGTTGGATGCTTGTGCATGACATATCAATACTTAGTGCATTACTGCTGAACATGGGTGGATTAAAGTTTGGTTTGCTTAGTATTTGTTTCTAAGTAAAATCTGCAAGACCTAAGTCATACCGTTCCAGATTTGGAATGACTGCTATGCATCTCAGAAACTTTCTAGGATAACTGTCAATCATTAATAAATTCTTTAACTAACGGGAGAGAAATGTCAAATGGGGTGCCCCAGAGATCAATTCTGAGTCCTCTATTCCTCAATATTTTCATGTATGATTTCTATAATAAGGTAGAAGAAAATGTTATCAAATCTGTAGATGATACAAAACTGGGTGGGTTAGCTAATAATCAACAAGACTGAAATAAAATTCAAACTGACCTTGATAGGTTTGTTGGTTTGTTTGTTTAATTTAGGGACGCACAACTCTGTTGAAGAATGGGCTGAAAGAAATAGAAACCAAATTTAACAAAGACAAATGTGAAGTTCTTCACTTATGAAACAAAAATCAAGAGTATAGGTGTAAGATGGCAGATACCTAGCTTTGCTAATAGTACTTGTGAGAAAGATCTTGGAATAGTAGTTGATTGCCAGCTGTAAATGAACCGGCAACCTGCTATGATTGCAAAGAAAGCAAATGTTATTTTAGAGTGTATCAGTAGAAGTACAACTTTCAAATCACAGGAGGCAATTGTTCCCTTCTATTCTGCTATAGCCAGACCTTAAGTACTGTGGCCAGGTTTGGGCAACACACTTTAAGAGGGATTCAGAGAAATTGGATCAGCTTCAGAGAAGGGCGGTGAAGACAATCAACTAGTATTTTGGAAATGGATGAAAGTTGTTCTTGAGTGTGTATATGTTTTAAATACTAGAATAAAGTGTTATGGCCAGTAGAATCCATTTAAGAATTTGGCCACCATACTTCTACAAACTGGATTTCTGAAATTGTCAGCTTTCCTAAAGATGTCTCTTTGGATTGCATGCAATGAAATGCATTACAGTAACAGGGCCAGAAAGTTAAGAGAAAGCCTGTTTCTCAGTGACGGGGATCTGCTTTGCATACAAACATGTCAGTTTCAGTCTCTGGTATCTCCAAACATGGCTAGGAAGGATTCCTTCATGACACTCAGGACAGCTGCTACCATTCAGCATCTGTAGTCCTGAGGGAGATGGGCCAAAGGTCTAATTAAGTAGAGAGCAACTTCTAGTTTTACCCAGTGTAAGAGTAATCAAGGACGGGCTGTGTGTATTTACCTTGCTTATTTATTTTTAGTTGGTTGGTAAAGTCCAGCATTTCTATGCCAAAATTATGCTCAAGACAATGTATGGATAAGAAGTATAAAATCATGACCAGAAGGAAAAAGAAATTGAAATGTAAAGAAACAAAGAACAGTGGACTGTATCATGTGATGCTATAATAAACCTCCTGTCAAGAGCAGGAGATGGTTTCAAAGGTTCATCTGAAAATGCTTCCACAACAGTAGAGTCCAAAAGGCATACCTCACAAGGCTTCCTTATCCTGTAGCATTATTGTGGTTTCCTTCAAGGAATGTAGCACAATTTGCGTGTTCCCAAGTCACGGTGGAAGGAGAAAAGCAAGGATGTTGCTCTGTTCCTAGACTAGACTAACTGGGGACTCTGTCCTAATGAATTGTGTGCATTTCAGAGTAGATGTATATAGCCCTGAAAAGTGGAGTCTTCTCCATATCTGATCTCTTTGCCTGTGGTGGATGGGACCGGGTCCACTTAATTTCATCATGATCCTGACATCTTCGTTATTTTTATTTATCTTCGTTATTTTTATTTATCTATTATATGGCCACCCATCTTAAGCAATGCTGGGTGGCTCACAACAACAATAAAACCAATGACTATAAAACAGTCATAAAAACAGATAAACAATAAAACAAAAACCCTGCGCCTTAATCGTCCCCTTAGGATGCCCCACAGCAGGCTCCAGTTGCCCTCATTCCATATTATTTAGCTATACAATCCTATCCCAGCACCTTGGCAAAAAGCCAAGTCTTAAGGGCCTTCTGAAAAGCTGAAAGGCTGGGGGCCTGCCTTTTATTATCTTACAGTTGTCTTGTGGTAGACGTGAGAGTGTGAACAAGTCTCTCTCTTCCCGTCACCTGCATCTCATGTAATTTCCCCTGGACATAGAGAAGGGTTCAGCCCTCAAAGTTAAAAGCACCTGAGTTTAATGGAGTCATTGTGTACATAGCACATTCCTATCATGAATTTCACATTGATAGAATAACTCAAAACTTTGTAATCACTGAGACTAGTGAGTGAGTAATTGGAGGAATTGTGCAGTGAGGATAATAAAGAAGTGGTTGTGATCATACAATGTTTTCATGAATGCCAATTTAGAAAACGTGTATTTTTAAGTTTTCAAATGACATATAATTGTTTTTCTGTGAAATTAAACTATTTAGCTTTGTCCCACACTTTAATTAATTGTACCAGTGCTAGCTTTGTTGGAAATGTGTTGCATTCTAAAAGGAAATTCAGCATATGCATGAAAAACACATATGTAATTTTAAAGAGAAATACAAATGTATTCAATATTTCTGCCAAATGTAATATTTATATAGATGAAGGAAAAACCTTGTAAAAAACTTGACTTAGTGTTTTTTGTGCAGGTATAGTGCTTGCAACCATGTTCCATTTGAAAATCTCTCATGCATACTCCCTTTCTCATAAAAATATTAAACTGTACCCTTTTAAAATGTGAGTTTATGTGAAAGTAGTCCGTTGTTTTCTAATGGACTGAAAAATTCTGCATGACAGTTTATTTGCTCACAAGCTTCTTTTGCTTGCTCTATCCACACCAGAATTTTTTGCATCTCCTGAGTGTGTGTAAGTACACTGCATGTACTGCATTGTTGGTGGGTGTGGGCAACAGTATGTTGGCTTGCAAGGTAGTCTCTAGATTAGAAATACTACCTTGCCCAAAATAGTGTGAATGTGTCTGGGGTAAAACTGAGCTTGGACATGCCTGTGATATATTGGTCAAAATGCTCCAAAACTGATCAGTTCAGTCATTGTCATTAGCTGGGAATGCTGCAGGTGGCATGGATGCAGTTAAGGCTGAAAACCTAGTCTGCATCTACTCTGTCTTACTAAAAATGTGATATGAACTCCTTGGTTAGCCAAAGCTCTGTTGGGCAGCAATGGTCAGTGGGTCCAGTCTGGTGACGGCCATGGCATATAGAACTTTGAGACATGAAATATAAGATAAGCGTGAATTAACAAGTAATTTTTTTTATACACACACACACACACACACACACACACCCTGGTACTTCTCCAGCTTCTCATGCTCCTTCTTCTTGATGATGGTGTCACTTGATACTGCTACATCTATTACCACCGCTATCTTCTGGTCCTTGTTTACTACCACAATGTTTGGTTGATTGGCCAGAACCTGCCTGTATGTCTGGATCTGGACATCCCACAGGATCTTAGCCCTGTTATTCTCCATGACCTTCTGTGGAAACTCCCATCTGGACTTGGGAGGGCCTAGCCCATACACTGTACAGATGTTTCTGTACACAGTGCCATCTACTTGGTTCTCTTCTTGATCATATAGTCAAGCATCTCCAGGATTACAGCTGCTGTAGCATATACCAATTCATTGGTTTGAGTTGTGGTGGTAGTAGGGATTGTCATGAGGGCTCTATTGGCATCTTCTAGCATACTATCTGATGGTACTTCTCCACTGAGCCTTGGTAATCAGTCCTGAGGGTTGACTGCAGCTAGTTTATCCATCATCTTATGCCTCATATCAGCTGCTGTGCTCTGTAATGGAGGTGGTGGCAGTGATGTTCAGGTGTTGGCTGCACATCCAGTAGTTTTCTGGGTCATCTTGAGTCCAGCATGTAATGTATAGTTGGTCTATCTCAAATTGTGAGAACAACTTCCTCTTCGCTATGTTGAAGTGTTGGGTAACTAGCTGTTTCTCAGTTAGTGTGGATGTAGGTCTTCTGTCCATCCATAGTTCCCTCATACATTTCATATATTCCTTCTCATTAGGTCTACTGTTGTAGTAGCATTCCATCAATTCCAGGTTCTCTCGTCTCATCCATGTATGGTTTGTTCCAGTAGTCCACTTATCATCAGATTGTCCTGGTTCCCCAACATCTGGCATGGACCTTGTTAATCTGGATGATGTCCAAGCCAGCATGACTCTCTTAGTTTGTGTCACTCTCATATCCGAGGTAGGGAGATGAAGCATTAAGGGGTCTTTGCCCAAGGACTCCTACTGGTAAGGTAGGTACCAGCCAGGATTTGAACCTCGGTTTCCCGCATTAAAGGCCAGAGCTCTAACCACTACATTATCCAACCAATATATATTGAGACTAGTAATGTGATCTCTTGTATGAGTCCTTTAGCTTAGGTGATTTGTCTGAAAATGAGATATGTGATAGTAAGAACTGAAATTTCAGTTTGAAAGTAGCAGTCCCTAACTTGACATTATTCAGAATATAGGGATTAAAACTACCCAAGTTCCCTCTTCCTGTTTAGGAATTTAGGTGAGCCTTTCCATCCTGTTTAGGAATTCTGGCGTTAAAGTCCAAACATATCTGGAATGAAAAAAAGACATCTCTTTTATCTGTTTGGCTTTTGTATCTGCACATGGACAACAGCATCTCTTAATTATTGAGATCTTCAGAATAGAAGCTGAGGTAGCACAGTAGTTTTCATTTCAATATTGAGAAAGCTTGTGTTAGTTCCAGTTCAAAGCACTGTTCACTTGCCTCATGCTACTGGCTTCGATGGACGCAACAGATGGTGCTAGTAGTATGGTGCCTATTATGTTGATTTATCACACTTATACACTTGCTTAGGAACAGAGATTCCAATTTCCTTTATATGTAGTACTTGGTCATTAACCTCTTTATAATTTTGGAAACATAGCTTGTACTGTGCTTGGAACAGCAAACAATTCCTTTATTGCATAATCTCTGGCAATTTGTTGCATCTTGTATTTCACTGACATTCAGAGTTGAAAACTTTGCAGAGACAAAACAGACACCTCAGATATTTGATCCAGGTGTCTGGTGAGTTGCTCTTGAGCATATGCTCAGTTCTAAAATTGCATGTTCTAAAATTTGTCTGGGTTCCACATTTTGGGGATGATTGGCTCACTGGCAAGTTGTTGACAGATGGCATCCAAAAGATGGTGACCATTTGACCTCTTTTTACCTATGGCGATTCTGAGGTTGATTGCATTCCACTGTAAAGGCCAAAGATATAACATTTCCTAGTATTTTTGGTCAAGAAAGAATGCATTCAAGATACAGTGTTTAAGGGAGAGCTTTGCAGAAAACTAGTATGTAGGAGAACATTTTTAAGGCAGTTTCATGTATTAAGTACTGTAGGTTTGCTTGGTTAAGCTTGGAAATGTGTTGTTTGAGAAATATATTCTATCATTCCAGGTGATTTTTTTTTCATTTTTTCATATTTAAATATGCCTACTTGTAACCAAGAATGATTAAGCAAACTTTCAACATCAGCTGAATGCTACAGTGTGACTTGTCTGAGCAAAAATGCTGTAACCCTTAGATTCAGTGTGGTTTTATCACATGATGCAGTGCCTGGTCCAAGACGCTGTTGTTTGTCAGAGATAAAATGCAATTCTAGTTCATGGGTTCCTAGTGAAATCATATGATAGCTATTCACATGTTTTTAGCTGTTGCATGCCAAAAAAACTGAAGCCACTAGCAATTCTAACAGTGCACGAGTTCAGCTTTGTCCTTTTAATGATCAGCCTGTCATAATAAGAGGTTGTTCTTGGGAGAAGTAGTGCAATCTTGAGTTCTAGCTCTGAAAAAAAGAAAAAGGACTGGCCTTGAATTAGTTGGCTCTGCATTTCTTAAACTATGGGTCTAGACCCACCATTGGTGCTTAGCTTTGCCTCCAATTAGAGAATGAGAAAAGAGTTGTAAGAAGATAGCCTTGGTGTTAGAGATGAGGAGGGTGAGATTTTGAATAATGGCTTATGTTTCCTTCATAAAATCAGAGTCTGTTTCTCTCTGTAATAATGGTTCAGTGCTCTGAATGGCTGGCCTTGGTAATTTCCAGCTGTCAACTGACAACAGGCTTCTTCCTAATCTTCTCTGGTACAGATGTTCAGATTGGTCCACCAGAATTACAATAACAACTTCTTGGGGAACCAAAATCCATACATTAAAAAAAATTATATTGATTTGTTCCTTCCTATCCAACGCCCCAATAAAGTTTTCCTTTGCAAATACTTATTACTGGGAGAATAATCTGTGATTAATAGCTGTACTTCCACTGTTCTAAATACAGTCTGAATTTCTGTGAATCACTTTCACTTAAGGACTGTTAAAAAATCAGCCTCCAATCCCAAACTTTGTGGAAATGTCAGATCTCCCCTGAATAAATGCTCATTTTTTGTGGGGATAGGAATAGGTTTTTCTCATGTTTCTATATATCTTCTCCATTTCAAGGAATAGGGAAGTCTGCATATCAACTTCCTTGCTGGTATCATTTACTGGTTTAAGAACTGCTGGCTTAAATTTAGGGACAAGCCAAAATACATGCTGGTTGAAATGAAAGACAGAATGGTGGTTAAATTTCACTTCAGCACATGCAGTGGGACACCATACCTGAGACTTGCTTGTGGGGCTGAATGACAACCTGCAACACTTCATTGCTCCTTTCAGCCTATTTAGCATCTCTCTGCTTGATGCTGGAGCTGTTTCTACCAAAAGTAGGGATTCAGTAGTCCATTGACAGCATACAGATAGTCCATGTTTAGCAGCCATAGTTGGGACTGGCAATTTGGTGGTTAAGCAAAGTGGTCACTAAGTGAAACCATGATTGTGTTTATGATCTTACTTCAACTTTCCTTTGCTTTACAGACCTGTGAAGGTCATAAAGTTACTTTTTCATCACTGTCATAACTGTGAACAGTTGCTAAATGAGGCAGTCGCTAAATGAGGACTTCCTGTAGATAGAACTTGCATAGGAGCCTTTGGTTTGCCTCCTTGTCTCTTAAACCAGAGTTATTAATTTTATTGGAGGGCTAAAATCCTTTTTTTGCTTTGAATGGTAAGTTGGAGGATATGCTCAAAAAGATCTGGATAAAATAGTCAACACTGAATAGCTCTTCTGACATTTTTAAAAATTATAGTTCAGTGGAGAAGATCTTGGATAGGACAATGAAAATTTGAGGGGGGGGGGGCTACATATATCCCAGCTTTAGATTATAACAGAATGCACAGAGAACATTCACTTGGTGGTTGTAATTGTTATTTGTTATCATAATTGTTATTTGGGTCATCTGAGGGACCATCTTTCCCCGATCATATCAGCCCATCCCATTAGATCCAGCAGGGAAGGTATGCTATGTGTTCCATTGGCCAGGGACTTGCATTTGAGGGAGGGGGTTGTTCCATTGCTTCTTAAAGAGGCTCTGGTGCACCCCCTCCTTAAGAAACCATTGCTAGATCCCAACATTCTGGACAACTTTCATCCATTATTTAACCTCCCTTTTTGGGGTAAGTTGGTTGAGAGGGTGATTGTCCAACAGCTTCAGAGGGCCTTGGATGAAGCAGATTATCTGGAACCTTTTCAGTCTGGATTCAGACCTGGATATGGTACAGAAACAGCATTGGTTGCACTTCTGGATGATCTCTGGCATGGGCAGGATGGAGGTTGTGCATCCATCCTTGCCCTACTTGACCTGTCAGCGGCTTTCGATACCCTTTACCATGGTATCCTTCTGGATCATCTCAGGAGATTGGGGGTGGGTGGCACTGTGTTGTGCTGGTTCACCTCCTTCCTCCGGAGCTGATTCCAGTCGGTGGTGGTTGGGGAGGAGAGATCCCGCCCTCGGACAATGTTATGTGGGGTGCCACAAGGTCCAGTACTCCCCTCCCCTCCTATTTAATATCTACATGAGGCCTCTGGGTGAGCTCATCCATCGCCATGGGGTGAGGTATCATCAGTACGCTGATACCAACTATACATCTCTGCTCCTGGCGAAGTAAATGATGCTGTGGACACCTTATCCTGGTGCCTGGAGACTATGAGGATGTGGATGGGGAACAGCAGGCTTCAACTGGACCCTGGCAAGACTGAGTGGCTTTGGGTTTGGGGTTCTGCTGGGTCTGCGTCTATACCACCTTTGGTGCTAGATGGGGTGGCACTGCCCCAGACAGACCCAGTACACAATTTGGGGGTCCTCCTAGCTCGCGACTCCTGCTTGAAGAGCAGGTGGCAGTTGTGACTAGGAGGGCCTTCGAACAACTTGATGTTGTGTGCCAGTTGCACCCTTTCCTGGATTGGGAGGCTCTGCTCACAATCACTCATGCCCTAGACACCTCCAAATTTGATTACTGTAATGCGCTCTACATGGGACTGCCCCTGAAGAATATCTGGAAGCTTCAACTGATGCAGAATGGAGCAGTTATGTGTGCTCCTGGAAGAGTACACGTTACACCTCTGCTTCACAAGTTGCATTGGCTGCCAGCTTGCTTCCAGGTCCAATTCAAGGTGCTGATTTTGACCTTTAAAGCCCTTCATGGCATGGGGCTGGGTTATCTGAGGGACTGCCCTCAGATCACATCAACCCGTCCCATTAGGTCTGGCAGGGAAGGTATGCTACGCGTTCCACCGGCCAGGGACTTGCATTTGGTGGGTCCCATGAGGCGGGCCTCCTCTGCCGTGGCTCCCTCCTTGTGGAACATTCTCCCCCATGAAGAGAGCCTCGCCCCTTCCCTGCAGTCGTTTAGGAAGACCCTTAAGACCTGGTTGTGCCATTAGGCCTGGGGGTCTTTAGGAACCAGAGACATTCTTAGGTGGCTCCACTGTAATTGATATTCTGCTCTCTTCATGGGGTTTGTATATTTTAAAATCTGGTTAAAAATTTGTGATAATGTTTTTATTCTAATAATATTTTTTTAACTTTTCATAATGCCTGTTTTTATTCACTTATTTTATTTTAATTGTTGTACGCCACCCAGAGTCGCTTTGTGAGAGGGGCAACTATATAAATGGGATGGATGGATGGGTAGATAGTTGTTATAATCCAAAGTCTTTTTATGCCACAGACTAAAATAAAGGTGGGAAGATGTCTGTAACATCAATTCCAGTGTTTGAAGATACATGCTTGCAAATTGCTCTCTGCTGCCATATTTGTTGACAGTGTAAAGGGAGCACTTTTGCTGCCTCTACACTTTACTTAAGTTTGCAGACTTTATTTAAAGCAAATTGATCAAAAAGTGTCTAGTACGGTATCTGTGACATCATGTAGAACACGGTTTCCCAAACTGTGAGGTGTACCTTCCTTGGAGAGGTGCAGACAGAGTCCAGGGGAGGTTGAAGAACGTTTTAGTTACATTGTTACAATAAATCCACCTTTCTCAAAGTATCATTGTATTGTTTTTATTGTTCATTTTAGTGTTTGGATTTTTAGGAAAGGTGTGTACATTAAGATTACACTAAAAGGAGGTGTGATGGCAAAAAGTTTAGGAATCCCTGATGTAGAATGAATTAACATTGTTTTTTGTTTAAGGTAGTCTCTTCGGTTCTACTTCTAAAACCAGAAAATGCGTATCTATGTCAATATGCGTATAGTACTTTGGATTTAATTTAGAAGAGCTACTTTGGAATGTGCTAGAATACAAATGCAACAGTTTTTGGCAACTTATTTAAACTAGCTGTGTATGTTTTCAAGACATCCTGGGAAAAGATTCAGCTGTTTTAATGAGTTCCAATAAATGCTGCATTTGTGTTCCTGCATGTGTTCCAAACTGAACTTGAAACATTCCCCAGCTGTAATGTGTTATTTTTAGATATTGTTCCAATAATAATAATAACAATTTATTAAGTTTGTATGCCACCTGACTCTCAATGGGTCTGAGTGGCTCACAGCAATCAAACAAATTACAAAAAAATCAATAACAGATAAAAGGTAAAGATAAAAGGTGCAAGGGCAATGAAGCAGGGGGTTTCACTCTCCCTTGCCAAAGGCCTGGATGAAGAGTCAGGTCTTCATGGTTCTTCTAAACAACAGCAGAATGGGGGCCATCTGGATCTCAGGGGGAACCTTTTTCCAGAGGGCAGCTACTGCTACAAAGAAGGTGCACTTCCATGGTCCTGATAGAAGAATCTTATCATGGTAAACAAATAAAACCTATCTTAGGTGGTGATTTCCTCTGTATCCTCGATATTGAAATGCTTATGTTAATATGAAGTTTTCTACTTATCATTGTATGTGGAATGTATTTCTTGAACAACGCTCTGGAGATTGCAAAGTATACTTTTTTAATTAACTTTTTTTTATTACAAAAAAAAGGAAAAACATACATAAAAGTGCTTTAACATAAAAGTGAAAAAGTACGGCAACAACAAGAAAAAGTTAATGTATCATTATAATGTACACAGTTCCAATTCTATATATCCTTATCTAATACAAATGTTATTCAAGTACATATATATATTTAATAGAGTTATATGACAATCCTGTTTTTTAAACCCAATGTATTTTGTATAAATGAGTCCCACATTTCATTATACTTGTCCATACAAAGTCTATGTCTATAGGCAATCTGCTCACAAGTAGCAAGTGTAATCAGGTCTTCAATCCATTGACTAAATGGGGCTGTAATGTTCAACATCAGTCTTTTGGCCAAAGTAAGGACATGGAGAATCCAAAGTAAGGGCACGGAGAATCCATTTATGTTATCCAGTTGTCAAGTTCCATGTACTAGGTATATAGTTCAAAAGAATATTATCCTTTGAAAATGTTAGCTTTTGTTGCATAATCATATATATTGCAAAGTATAATGTGGCAATTGCATCTTTTTCTCCATCAGAAGCTCTGCAGTGATGCTCAGGTGAAAGTCTTTGGAAAATGTTGCCAGCTCAAACCTGGAGGAGACAGTTCCTCTTCTTTGGACAGTTCAATCAATTCTTCTTCTTCTTCTTCTGAAACAAAAGAACAGTGTCCAAAATTTCAGGTGAGAATCCTTTGAATTGTGTTGAAAGCATTACCTTATTAGGAGTGGCGGGGCCTTTGGGGCAGAGTTCTGAGCCAAGAAGTTCTTTGGTTATTGTCCAGCAGAACAGATGGTTGATATTATCTGAGTCTGCAATAGGAAAACTGAGAAAATTACCTGCAGAATGGACGTTGTCCAGTGATCTGAACATTAATTATGAAGAATAACAGCTAGTGGACACCCAGTTGTCTACAACCTGTGCTAACCTGGAAGTAAGGCTTGTGGAAATGAATTGAGCTTTTTTTTTTTTTAATATGCATGCCTAAAATTTCATTGTAGGAAGCCTGAGGTGTAGGGATATTAAAGATGCATAATTTGTACACCTATTCCTTTTCTTCTTGAATCTTACCAGAATAGGAAAGACCAGGAATGCACCAAAAGAGGGAAGTGATAACGAGGGCATATAACCTGTATTTTTAGATATGGAGTAATTTAAGAATGCCTTTTTTTTTTTTTGGTGCCTTCAAGTCAGTTTTGACTCTTGGAGCCTGCCTGGACAACTCCCTGCAGTTTTATTGGCAAGATTTCAGAAGTGTTTTGCCATTGCCTCCTTCCTAGGGCTGAAAGAGAGTGACTGGCCCAAGGTCACCCAGCTGGCTTTGTCCCTAGGCGGGACTAGAACTCTGGGTCTCCCAGTTTCTAGCCTGGTGTCTTAACCATTACACCAAACTAGCACTCTGAAGAATGCCATACCTGATTTTATAAATCTAGAAACAGAAGAATGAAAACATTTTGCTGTCTCAGATGCAGAACAGAAACCATTGTGGTAGCCACTGAACATAACTTTAACATGACAATAGGATAATATATTTTGCGGCATCTGAATGTGGTAGGCTAGCTTCAGGAACAGAACATAGAATATAAGCTACACAGTTCTGTCTCCTAACTCTTAACTGTTGTTCCTTGTTCTTGAGGGGATTAGCTAACGATAGGATTGACTCTACCCCGGTACTGCATTTACTTCTTTGGCCAATCATCCCAAGTGTTGATGCTACAAATTGCTGGCCCATCTCTCAACTTTTTATCAGAATTGTGCTATGTGCATAAATATTCCATTTAATTTTGGGTACTTCTTACCAGTACAAAAGTCTTCACGTTGTCATAGATTCTGTAGATGCTATTTTTACTTTCAATTTTAATGATAAATTTTGAGTTTATCAGTTAGATATAAAATAAATTCTGATATACAGTTATATCAGAAATCAGGGCAGATTTGTTTTATCAAAATATAAAAATAGTTATTTGTCAATTTTTGTTTCAGTTCTGAAATATGTATATTTGTTTGACTACATTCATTTTCCTCTACCTGGTACTCACCAAATATGTTGTGCCATGACACTTGTGTAGTCAGAGACAATGGGAACTGTAGTCCAACATTCAGCACAGTAGATTGCATTCATGACACTTCACCATCACTAAATGTCAGGGGTCTCTGGTTTTCTTATTTTAAATATTTGGAAAGACTTGTGCAATAGTGTTTATTGTCTGAAAAGTAGTTTGAAAATGTTAAATGATAGATGTTTGCTTGCTGTCACTTTAAAAGGGTTATGAACTGGCATTCATTGAACCTGGGTTACATTTTAAGAGAGGTTTTGGCTACTAGTGCAGCCAGTCATCTGACTGATATATTTCTGTCATCTCACCTTGTGCTGAGAGAAGTGTTTTCTATTAAGCCTTCCTAAAATAGAGTTGAGCCTTTATATTCTTTGTAGCGAAGTAATTCTCTGCTTAAGACTGGCATGACACATTCTGGAGGACTTCTTGAGGGATGTCAGTGAGCCTGATCTTATAACTAAGTTTAAAAACTGTGCTAAGAAAATGTTAGCTTCCACATTTCATCATTTACACCTTGTCTTTCAGTCTCAGTACATTTCTTTGTATTGCACTAGTGAAATTGAAAATAGTAATTTTTATTAAAAAAAAAATCTTCATCAAGGAAGAATATCTGGGTTGGTAAGGAAATAGCAGAGTTTCTCTGAGCTCTGTTCCTAGAATAGAGAATAAGAATAATGTTTTGCAGCCTGGAATTGTGGTTGTACCTCATTTAACTTCCATGTCAGAGAGATTTTTTAGGGAACTCTAACCCAATCAGTGCTTTCTGCCAAGGGATTCCATATCAATGAATGTGTTGCATCCAGTGTTGGAGAGGCAGATCACACATATTTTAAGAGTGCTTGTGGCACAAGGAGGGTGGTTAACGTAAATATCAGGAAGTGCATGTAAATGACTAACACAGTGGAATTCGGTCTTCTCCTGAATAAATGTTGCACAAAGTATTTACAAAATTAGTTTGCACAATGTAGAATGCAAGTATGGGTTTCCAGTTGTCAAAAGCTGAAGCAAATGATACACACATTATTAAAAGACAGCAAAATGGTTTCAGTCTACAGGCAGAGCTTTTTCCTACTGTTGTCCACCAGCAACTGATCTTCAGTGACCTAGTCTCTCAGGAACCAGAGGTTCCCATAGTCATCTTAACTAGTCATTGTTAATAGCAGAATTAGCATCTGTGTAGCCCAGCAAATTTCATAGACAAAACCGCTCATATCCCAGCCCAGCCTGTTCCATGTTCTACTAATGGAGGGGATCATTTTTTTCAGCCCATAGTGAAATGACAAGGGGGCAATAGGCAATACGTTTTCTCACGATCTACTCCTATGCCATGCCAAGATGGTAAGATGTATGGAGGGACAATATGGAGGGACTGATAATAGGTCTCTTTTTCACATGTACATGAATTGGGCATTTCTCACTGTATTGAACAGTCATGGGATAAAACAATGGCAGAGATATTAACATGTGGCAGCCCATATAAATTGTCATACATTTATCATTATCCATTTTCTGTCTTTCATAGAAAAATAGCTAAAAATCAGCCTTGCAGGAGTCTAAAGTATAGGTGTTTGTTTGTACTATTGTGATAATCAGTTAAACATTTGAGTTCAGGCTTTGTAAACATCTGCATGTTTTATCTGCCTGCTATGTAAATTCTACTCTTAAAGTGACTGGGCAGCATCGTCAGTTACATGCAAAGTTAGGTAATATTGCACTTCATTTTCAGCAAAATTAGTGATGCAGGTTTTTCAGAAATGTTTGAATTGGAAATTATATTTATGCAAATGAGTGTGATTTAAATCAGCATATTCATCTCAGTATCTATAGTCTGCACAGGTATTTGGTCTACATCATTTTTAAAACTCTGACTTATTTTATAAGATTTAAACATTGCATTTAAAGAAACTAAGAGTACTAATATTTGGATAAAATATTTACCAATCTTGGGCAACAGGCAACAAAATAATACACAATTGAGATGTACTTTTAGCTTCTTGATTTTTTTTAGAACAATCACCTGAAAAGCAAATATCACACAACTTTGAAACTGCCAAAATTGGGTGAACTGGAAAATTTTAACTTGTCCAGGAGGTCAGCTGAATCTTATCTCATAATGCATTTCTAGAACAGGTGCAGAGCATCATGGGATGCATAGCTCCTAAAAGAAAGGTTTTACACTAGTCCCTGTAAATTCACTTCTTCAATCATCTGGATTTTCTTCCAGAAAGGGTAAAAATCTAGCCAGTTTTCTTGCTTGATGCCTAAGGATTTATCAAACTGCTATTTGGGGGTTGTTTTTGGTTCTGATGTTGTTTTTTTTCAGAAAATATTTTCATAGCTGAAGTATTTTCTTCAAGACTCAACTAGTAACTGCTGTTATCTTAAATAACATAGAATATCCATATACTAATGTATTTTGTTTGACATCTTTGTCAGTTCATCTTATTTACTACATTTGGCATTATTGCATAAATTGCACAATTTTGATTGTAATTGATGGAATTAACTATTATCGTGACGATGGAAAAATAACCTAGAATCCTGTTTCCCATTAAAATAACTTTTCCTTCCTACCAGGAACATTGCTACATTAGAAACCTTTCTGCCATTAGGGTTGAAAGTGCCAGTACCTGCAGGGTAATCAAGAAGGCGTATATCATCCTGTAGTGTGACACATCTGATTACTGCCAAATAATTTTAAGTGCTCTGTAACCAGGTGTGAAAAGTGTGTGAACTTCTAAGCCCTTGAGTGCAGATGCTTCTGCTCTCATGATAACAGCAAACAGAATAGAGTGGACTAAGCTATTCAAAGAGTTGTGCATTCTGTATTACTTGCTTAAATCCACGTATAGGAATATACCTAGGGCAATCGACTATTACGTTACAGTGGGTTTGTTATTTTTCTCACAGGATTGAGTTCCAATACGCACCTCTCCCATGAAATCAAATTACATCCTTTAAGGTAGAATGGCCAAATACCAAGAGGGTATCAAAGCCCATATGCCTGGAGTATTTGCTCAAGATAAGCAAGAAGGAAAACTGAGAGCAGGTCAGGCTTTTAAGGCACATGATGTTCTCCAAGGCAAGCCATAAGATAGGGGTGAACAGTTTGTTACTCCAGGGCTGTGTGAGGCATCCTGAGTCCCCTCTGGTCAAATCGCGCTAAATCTGAAAGTTGCAGTGTAAGCCCTCTAGCAGGCTTTGTACAAAACAGGGAGAAGGGAAAGGAGGGGGGAAAAAAACCCTGAAAACAAACCCTGCTCACATGCTCAAACACCGAATAAAATCTTGGCCCTGCCACATGTGGGATACGATCCCATTCATTTTGCATCACATATGTTGGAGCCCCTGGCATCCACACCTGCCATAAAAGCACAGCAGTTAATGTGTGGAGAGCGGCAGCAGGTGCAGGAGATCCTGATTCTACCCAAAGATTATTTTCAGCATGAGGAACAGCTGCCATCTACAGCAGCATTTACAACTCCGATACTAGAGACCCAAAGTGTACCCACATAAACATCTTGGTACCTGTGGAGAGTGTTTGTGCATGGGCATGTACACACACACATGCTTTTTTGTTAAATGTGTTTATACTTGTGATGTCCCTTCATTTGCCATGCCCTGAATTAAGAATGCTTTAAAAATAATCACCATACAGCATAATTATTAGAGGTGTCTTTTGCAGGGCTCTCGATGTTCCTCAGATGCCAATATGCTTGGGGAAATGATGTTTGGTTCTGTGGCTATGAGCTACAAGGGTTCAACCTTAAAAATCCATCAGATCCGGTAAAGATTCTTTTTTGTTATATATAGATATATAGATACATATATATATATATTTCCCTCTTAACCCTTTCCCCAGGAGTCAGAATCTTATTTCACTGAGATTCAGGAAACACCCTGCATCTGGACTTTTAGGGTCATATTAATTCTTGCACTGTGAAGACAGTGTAGAAGGGACAGCGTGGGGAGAGGGAATGTGATCTCTCTTGATGGTTTTATTTGGATTCTCCATGCCTTATTCAAAATGAAGGGGGAAGTTTCCATACATTCCTGCTAATGACTTAGATACTAAACATATTACCTACGCCTTGGTTTTTATCAGGTATTTGTTGTAAATTCAGTAGCTATATATACTGGGCTGTACACAGTGTGCTTAGTTGTGGGCCAGAGATGGGCAGTGAGGTGTGCATGATGCCCCAGTGGCATTTTGTAGTCCAGGAACCCAGATTAATCACAATGACTGAAAACTGACAGCACAATCAGCTGCTATGGGAAATAAAAGATGGGAAATAAGAAATCTGGAGCGTAAGTCCTAAAGAAGCATGTGGCTGTTTAAAAATGGCCTAACCCTTCCAAAATTCTTCCCCAAACCCAGCCTCAGTTACGTGGGTGATGTGGCCCTACCCACTTTGTAGCCTTCATTCCCTCAAAGGGTGGCCCTTGGTCATCCCTGCTATTATCAAGTCCAAGCCCATGTCCTCCTTTTCCATGTGTTCGATTTTATATTGTTGAGTATTTGCAGAATATTTTTAATTATGTGGTTTTGATATGCTGATCCCCAGCTAGTTGCTTTATGTGCTTTTCATACAGCTGTATTCATCTAAAGCCAGAATTCCACACAGCTCTCAAATAGGCATGCTGTTCCGTCATTCCCCCAGTTGCCCTTTAATGTGGAAAAACATGGAATATATAATTTTTACAGAAAAAAATGCTGCCATCTGTTAAACTCATTCACTGGGTAGGATGAATCTCCAAAGCTAAGTTGATTCTGATGGGATTTAAGAGCGATAGTAGGCCCATGTATTGGGGAAATTACAAATAATTTTGTAAAAGAAAATGGAACTTTACCATGAGCTTTCTGGAAACAAGAGTCTTACAAAAGTTTTATCATATGAATGTTGCTTTCTTAAAATTCAGGGTAGGGCTGTTGGGTTGTGGTTTTTATTACTGCTTTTATGTGCTTATATTTATTATTCATGTTCTAAATCTGAAATACATTTATGATGATTAGCTGACTTGGGAAAAAAGAAAACTAAGCCTATTTTAAAATAATAAAATACATTGTTTAATTTTTAAAGTTCTTTCTCTAGCACACTATTTTTGGGAAATGCTTTGGAATCTTCATTTAGTAAAGAAGAATGCCCTAGAACAGTGTTTCTCAACCTCAACAACTTTAAGATGTGTGGATTTCAACTCCTAGAATCCCCCAGCCGGCATGCCTGCTGGGGAATTCTGGGAGTTGAAGTCCACACATCTTAAAGATTCTGAGGTTGAGAAACACTGCCTTAGAAAGACTATGACTCGTGGTCTGATGAATGGGGATTGCTCTTTCGTGAGGACCTCTTTTCATTCTTATTTTCTTGGCTTCACAGCTCTCCTCCACAGCTTATGCTGAGCAAAGTTTTTACAGCTCGAACTGGAAGCAGTATTTATGGAAGTTTAAACACGTGAGTATATTAGAAAGAGCGTGTGATTGTTAGGGGGTGAGGGACTGGTGCTTTGGTTTATTCAGGAGAATAGATTGTCCCTCTCTAGTTCCTTTTTTCTCTATAGATTCCTGTTTCATTCTCACAAGACATAAGGGTGCAGGCAGGGGAAAAGGAGCAATGAATGTAAGACACAACTGATAATAAAGTTAAACATCATAGCACAAGATTGATTGTTTTTTCTTTCTTTTTTTCCTGCAGGCTTCAAGACAGTCTTGAGTTTATTAATCAGGATAATAATACTTTGAAGCCAGATCATAGCACAATTATGAATGGACTGCTTATGAACATAGGTAACTTTCTTATTTGCAACATAAGACCCTTGATGATTACACAGATCAATCTGATCAATAGTAAAATAACTTTTTAAAGAAATGCTATGCATTTGGGGCTAAAGCAGCCATTGCTCTAAATTCAAACATAGCTCATGACCCTGACATTTGAAAACTGGAATACTTTACTGCTGTATGAGTATTTGAAGGAAGTTGATGAAGTCAGCTGAAATCCATTTATGGTGAAAATAACCAAAAGTATAATATAAAACACAAAATGTTCCCCATATTAGAATTATATTCTGATCAGATAAAACTGTATTTTTTAATATTTATAGAAGTGAATGTCAACAAAACACTATCATATTTTTGTTATCATGTGAATATGTAAAGTATGTAATATGTGAGATATATTTCATAGTTCCAGTGATCATAATGTTGGTTTAGCTTATTTAGTTGTTTGTTTAGTAATTTTAAATATTTACATTGACCTTCGTTCTATATTTCAGGACAATGTACTTTACAACAATAGAATAAGAAATAATGTCTTAAAAATTAAATCTGGTAATAAATAAAAATGCTTGGCAAGTGTGTTTTCACCTGACCCAAAGACTGCTGTATGGGCATCAGGCAGGTGTCTTTAGGAGCCACTCCATAGCTGGTGAAAGCATTATATCATGTAGCTCCAATAAAGAAAAAGACCTTAGAAAAAGATGTTAAAACTTGACATGGAATGGGGCAGTTTTCCCCCAAAGTTTGCCTAATAAGCAGCAGCTAACAAATTAGAAACATGACAGCTGTATTCATCATCAGTTGAACCTCCTGGGTAGTCTTCAACATCAGGGCTATATATACTGCCTTGCAGCAATTGCAACAAGTAGACATAGGGCATGGATCATGACCATCACTCTCCTGAAATGACTGCAGTGATGGCAAAAGTTATCCTTGCTGACCAGGACTGTCACCAAAGCCTGCAGAGACAATGATGGATCTATGAGTCTATGAATATGTTTTATATATACATGACATAACTCATGTAAACTGCTTTGGACGTGTGAAAGAGCAGGAGGAGGAAAATTAGCGTGAGTTCAGTTGTTCTCAGACAAGAAGACTAGCTTGGTTCTTCCCAAGGTCTTTAAGTTGAATTGGGAGACAGTTGAGCAGAACTCAGTGGTCCTCGCTAGGCACTATGTTGAAGCCTCCTAGGCCCCTCCAAGTGCTGCTCTTCAGAGTCCAGGGATCCTTTGTAATATTGCATAATTGTTTACAGAAGCTGCAGAAATCCAACAGGGTACCTTGTATTTCCACTCATGATTTAGTCACCCTTTATTTTAAGCATTGCCTAGTAAATGTGAAGAGAGCCAGTTTGGTGTAGTGGTTTGAGGACTGTGAGTTTTATTCCTGCCTTAGACTTTGGGCCAGTCATTCTCTCTTAGCCCTGCAAAGAAGGCAAGGGCAAACCTCTTCCAAAATATTTGCCAAGAAAACTGCAGGGACTTGTCCAGGCAATCGCCAGAAATCAAGACTGACTCGAAAGCACCAAAAAAAAAAGTAAAAGTAAATCAGAAGAATGAGCTTTATTAACTACAATTATGTTCACTGAGGTTTTTTGCTGCAGTTTGCTGCTCTTATCCATGCAGCTGTTCCCCAGCAGCCTAATTAATCTTCAGTAATAGCACTTAGCTAAGAAGTAGAACAATCTGATGATCCAGAGAAAACCCTTTCCTTTTCCCATAAGCCATACCATTTATATTGGCTACCTACAGTGTCATCTGTTTGAGCAGGATGATTTCAGATCAAGCACCCACAGTTTATGTAATTAGTTTCTTGTTATTTAAAATGAATTATTTGGCTTTCTAATGCCAAATTAACTTGGTTGGCGGAAAGATCAGTACATACTAAACCTATATACTGGGATTGCTTTGTCCTTGGATGAATCATGCACTCAACACTCTTTTAATCCATTTATTTAATCAATATCACTCACGTTTTAGAAACCAACTGGGTTTTAATAGTGGGCGAAAGATCAAGAGTATAAAAACAATTTATTTTCACTTGTGGAACACTGTAGCATAAATTGCTTTCATGTACATCTTGAATTAATTGAAGTAGATGCATTGTTATTCAGCTACTTTGTATAGTAATATGATTAGTTCTTTCCATGTTGAAGATATCCATAGAGAGATTTTAGATGGCCCTCATTTGACACATGCTAGATGTTTTAGAGCTGATGTCAAGGAGACTATTAAATAAGTTCAGGCACAATATTGCCAATTGTCCAAATCCTGGCACAGAGAACTGGAAACATGCCAGAGATTTTTCAAGATGTTTTCTATCCTCTTATTCCCTTCCAGTGCTCTGATTCCATTTCCCATTTGGTGCAAACCATAATTTTCTGATCCCTGCAAACTGCAGCACACTTGTTCATCCTGTTTCTCTCCTTCCTCTCTGTCCTTTATATAGCTATAGGCAGCCCAGAGCACCAACATTTAAACTTCCCCAGCACATTAGACTGGCAGATTGCTACAATGGGCCAGGGTTGCAGTTCTGATTTAAAGTGTAACTGCAAGCCAGTTTTATGTTCAAATGTGTTGGTACTGTGGGCAGTGGCATGGAAAGAAAGCTTTGTGTGGGTTAGACACTGTACACATGGAGCAGTGGTAGAATTTACAACTTTCATTTTAAGTCCAGCTTTATAAAATGAATGTCAAACTGTAATTACACGATGTGAAAGTAGCATAATTAGAGTTGGTAGGAACTGTGTTCCTTTAATCCTCTTTACTCATCTATGCCAGCTAAAGAGATGTTGACTTAACAGTTATATAATGTGGGTTGCAATATTAAAGGAAATGGCAAATGAATGGCTAGTGCAAATAGCTAAATGAATTATATGCACAATTACAGTCTCCTGAATAAACGAAATAGCCTTTTGCTAAGCATTGAATTTACTTGGTAATAGCCCATTTGTGTGTATTTGTAAAACCTAAGGTGGAAAAGTATTGATTTTACTTCTATTCATCACTTGATATAGTGTGTTAAGAAATATAATTCTTTTGCTATAGTTTTGCATATGAAAAAAATAATTAACAAACCCAGACTAATGCATAATCCGCTCATCAATATTTGTTTATAGTCCATGCTTCAGAGCTAGGCAGTGCAAAAATGAGTTAATCTGTAACCAGAACATTTCTAGAAGCTAAATCAAATAGAAAGAATACTTATGACTCATTGATTCTTGCTAATTCTTGGATTTTTAAAAGGTTACTGTGTGCTTTCGTATGTGGGCAAGCCAGCCTTTCCAGCCCATCTCTTTCTTGGTGGAACACTTAGTACTTCTGCTTACCATTTTTTGAAGCAACTAGAAAAGAGCTTTTGTCCCTGTTGCTTAACAGTCAAAGCTGTTAAAATCCATACCTCCACACACCCAGGTGAAGAGAAGTCCTGGGTTCAATAATCATTACTCTGTTATTCATACTACTGGTGATTTAAACCTAACTGTGATCAAAGGATACTGTTCTTATTTTCTTCTAACAGAAGAGAAGGCACAACGAGTGTTTTTCTTTCATTCAACTCAAATAATTTTTTATTTTTCTTGCAAGAAGAAAAAAAAAAAGCTTTTGCACACACAGGGCCAGAATTTCAGGCACAGCATGCAGTATTAGCTTCCATTTGCTTTGGTGAAAATATTATGACATTTTTGGTTAGAAACAACATGTGAACGAGAAATTGCTCAGAGGCGGAAGGGAGATAAAGGTCTCCTTTCATTTCGTTTTCCAGCAGTAAATCAATCATGCAAGGAGATGGATTGGGCTAAGAAAAAAAACTTTGTCATTCATTAGAGCTGGAAGATTGGGCTGAATGGAGGCTTTGGGGAAGAATGCAAGACTGGATCATCTTTTGAAGTGTCCATGGGGATATGTTGAAGGGATGCAGGACTGTGCCATAGTGATGATAGCTTTGTTTCTGCCAGCTCCATCACCGTGGAGATGGGAGAGGCAAATAAGGCAACTCTTGTTAGAAGGCTACAGTCTGGGCTGAGAGACAAGATGTCAAAGTGATTTGCCTCTCTCATGTCGTATTGCTTACACAGAAGTTATGTGTGTGCATGCACAAGTGCACAAATTAGTTCCTTTAAAAGATTTTAATCTCCAGGCTACTTTTGAAATAGATTATTTATGGGGTTTCTGTGGAGATTTGTGAATTGAGACAATGGGGGGGGGGGAGGAAGAATTCTGAATCTTACAAAGAGGATTTTATTTAAATAAGGTTTATTCTCTGCACAGGTACATATAAACATTTAAAGCAACAGGCATCCCTTCAGCCCAGAAAAGTTAAGAAAATAGTTGCTCTGGTAGATAAAGAGAATCTTTCTCTGTTTATGAAGTTATTAGGTGTTTGATGTATAATCCAACTAATACAGGTCCATAACAAGTATGCAAAAAACATCAAGGAGGTGTGTATATGTACTCATATTGTAATTGATAATTATTTGAAGCTTTTACCTCATGTATTGATTTATTCAGAATGAAAAAAAAAAAAGAACCTCCCACATTAAAACTAGTATGTAAATCTGGGAAGGCAATGCAGTTTGAAGTCCAATATTCAGGTGTAAAAGGTGTGGGTTTTTCTGTTTGTGGGTCTGCATTTGTGTTGGCTTATATCTTCCCTTCCCCTCCACAGAATCTGTTCTGCTTTACTAACCTCATTCTTTCATATGTATTTTACGTTTTGCCATGTAGGTTTTTCACAGCTTTGCAGCCCTAGGCGTGCATTCTCTGAACAAGGTCCGCTCCGCCTGATCCGGAGCGCCTCTTTCTTTGCAGGTTTGCTATGTGCTGTGTGGATAGTCTAGTTGGTTGGACAAAACTGAGTGAATCTGTAGTTTGGCCTTGGAAATAAAACCTTAGACATCTATCAAAGAAAAGAGGATAAGCCCCCCCGCCCAAAAAGTGAAATCCCTATCGTCTTTATTCACATCAAACAGAGGGAATCATTTGGGGTTTGCAAATCCCTAACAATATGGGATTACTCATTAGCTTCCCCAAGACGAAATAATCTTAACTCAGGGATAAAAACATTATATTTCATGATTTGCATAAACCTGAACTAAGCCTCTCCTGTTTGCTTTCCATTATCCAAGTTTTATTTCCATGGCTGATTTAGATTTTTCTTTTCATGGATCTGCAAATCTATGATTTCTGAAATAATGATGATCAAGAAATTTTTGATTTGGCAGATGAAGTTCTAGCTTCTGGTTAGAATTTCACCTCTGTTGAATAAGAATTGGCTGCCAATGCAGATAGTGTCATGCTTAGGTAAAGAAGCAATAGAAGTGCAAATCCAAATCTGATGTACCCTAGAGCACCCATTTGATAGTTGCTTGTCATGCCTTTCTTTTTTTAGCACTGCTTATAGCTGGGTACTGAGTGCTTTTGCTCCATGGCTAACTTCCTTTTGTGATAGTATTTCATTTCCATTGAAATGAAGAGGTGGGCTTCAGAGACTGCCTGAACCTTTGTAGAAGCTACTGTGTATGATTTGATCTGCTTTGCGGCCTTTCTTGGAGATGGGTATGCCTTGCTGTTACTTTCAAAATTCTAAATGAAGTCACCAATGAGCATGATTATTTGGTAAATTAAATGGGGCATGACAAAGTGGAAAAGGTTTTATGATCTTGGATTAATGGGTGGTCTTCTCTACATAGTTCACAGCAACCCTATGGACATGCCTGGGAGAGAGCTGAATGAAGACAGAGACAGTGGAATTGCAAGATCTGGTAATGTCATTTATTGGTAATACAAGTGCCCAGATTTTCTTTACTGTATATTTATTTTGTAATTTAATACCTTTTCAAAAGTCTTTAAGAAGCATTATTTCTTCAACACCAATGAATTTCAATGGAATGTATGTTTTACAGTGACTAGATTGCTAAAGTTTAATATGGTTTGTTTAGCCTGGCACAATACTGAACCCAGCCAATTATGATTTCATCAACAAACTTTGGGTGAGCAAACCATGGCTTAGCATAATATCCCTTGCTAGTTCAGTTATATGTAGAAGCATAAAAGGTATTAGGCATTCTTAAGAATAAATCACCAACTAGTTTGCCAGAAACTGCAGTTTGGAAAGACCCAGTCGTGTTTCTTTCCAACTGTTTAACAGAAGAAATATTCCATTAAAAAAGTACTGCTGTAGGATTAGATAACTTCAAGAAAAGTGTTTGACAGTCAGTGGAGGCAGCTGCTAAACAGAAATTTCTTACAGTGCATCCTGTGTATGTCAGTGTCTAACCAGGAGTAAAAAAGAGATACAATGGAGGGTATCTGAATCTGACATCTAGGTTACTATAAACTCCTTTGAAACATGTATCTCTTGTAGAAAGGAGAAAGCCTTTTAAGCAATAATTGTTACATGCGTTCAGATTTCACTTCGCTTCTCACATTCACGAAATAAATCTGTGCTTTGCGAATCAAAAATGGTTTTTTTAAATATAATTTCCCTTTTTTGTTGTTGTTGCAGCATCCCTTAGCAGCCTGCTTATCACTCCTTTTCCATCTCCGGGTTCTTCACTAAACAGAAGCTGTGCTAGCAGTTACCAACGGCGCTGGCGTCGCAGTCAAACAACAAGCTTGGAGAATGGAGTCTTCCCTAGATGGTGAGCTGATTGAAAATGCTGTTTGAATTTGCACATGAAGTGTATAGATAGATGTATTTGGTTGAATGCCTGGAATCCAACATCTTGGTGCACCTTTCAAAACTCCTACAAGAGAGTTTTGAATGTTTTAGGATAATGGTTCAAGCATAGAACATGGTTGAATGTTACTTCTATGTTGTGGGTTCCCAAGTGCATTAGAGTTAGGTACCTAACCATTTAAAACACAGTTACCCCCGTCTCTTTGCTTCATATTATTTCCCAGTATCTAAATGACTCCTTTTCATTCAGTGGAGTTTGCTTCTCCCACCCCCAATTCATCTTATTTCAGAAGTATAAAAGGAAATTAGAATAGAGCATACTGTATCCCTGTTTTATGGGACATTTATGTTGTAATAGAGTACAGGACTATTACAACATAAACTTTCATGAGGACGTAGGCTAAGAAGGGGCAAAGAGACAAAAAGTACAGGTATGAGATGGGGGAGACCGGCAGTGGTACTTGTGAGAAAGCTGAATATGAATTGGCAGTGTGAGATAGCTGCCAAATAATGGGAAATTATCCTTCTACTATATTTGTCATTGGGTTGGCTCCATCTCCAGTATTGCATCCAATTCTGGGCACTATAAGAAGGAATTAGAGAAGATGGAACAGGTTCTGAGAAGGATAATGAAGAGAAGTGAAAGCTTAAGTCCTGGGAAGAGAAATTGAAGGAACTGGGAATGTTTAGCCTTGAGAAGAGAAGACTGAGGGAATGTGAAGGGATTTTTTGAATTCCTGAAATGATGTAACAGAGAATGCAGCATGGTAGGAGTTCTGTTTCTACTCAGAATAATGGATTTAAGTTACATGACAACGTATTCCAGATGAATGTTATGGAAAATGTACCTGTAAGAGCTGTTTGGTGGTGACCCTTTTTTTCTGGATATGTTTGGAGGCTGGACTGTTGTGACTGCTTGAATTGGATCCCTGTGCAGAGCAGAGGGTTGGAGTCAGTGACTTAAATGGTCCCTTCCCACTCCACAATTTTGTGAGGTTTAGAACTCTGTGCAGTAACAGCAGATGCCCAGAACAATCTCTGCAAATGTCAGTGTGCCGGATTTTGATGATGAGAATAAAGTCTAGTGTTAACTTCAGATTATCATTTAAAAAAAAACAGACTAACAAGAGAGTGGATTATTTTACTATATCAAAGTTCTACTTGCAATGTAGTTTGAAGCATTTCAAGTAATTTACAGCTCTTCTTTTTTGGTTCTCCTAAAGGTCAGTGGAAGAAAGCTTTAACTTGTCAGATGACAGCTCCAGCCCAAATCCAGGAATTGTCAGGAAAAAGAAGATAGCAATTGGGGTGATATTCTCACTTTCAAAGGATGAAGAAGAAAACAGCAAATTTAATGAGTTCTTTTTCTCACACTTCCCTCTTTTTGAGAGCCATATGAATAAGCTGAAGAGTGCAATAGAACAGGTAAATACCATCACCACCTATATATACTTTTAATTAATTTGCTACTTCTATTTTATGATATAGCTTTACCAGATTAATTTGTAATGCTGAGGCTGTATCAGTATTCATTTAGAGGCATTAGACTAGGGTTTCTCAATCTTGGCAACTTTAAGATGTGTGGATTTCAACATGCTGGCTGGGGAATTCTGGGAGTTCAAGTCCGCATATCTTTAAGTTGTCAAGGTTGAGAAACACTGCATTAAACCAAACTAGGGATGCACATGCAGACTCCATAATACTAACTTTGGGGAGCGCTCTTACTTCAGAGTAATGCGTAAGGGTCTTTAGTTCACTCTTAAATAGCCAGGAAAGAAAGACTGTGTTGAGCTGATTTAGTCCATTCTTGAGTTACATGGTTTAATACCTATGACAATGAGTTAAATTCCTAGTTATAATTCCCCTGCTCATGTATGTTTCAGAGGCTGTTTGGGCTTCCCTTTGATAGCTGTTTACATTCCAAAAAACATGTGTATTAATTATAGTCATACCATTGACATAGACAAGTGTCTTTGGATACATCAGCATAGCCTCCTCACCCTGATGCGAGGGTGCCTCTGCAGCCCTTCCCTGAATCTGTGTCTGCATGTCTTCCTCTGTATCTTGGGGTCAACCAGTGGCTGAGGCAGGCCAAGGACAGGTTTAGGTTTGCTGGTACTCTAGGGTGTTTTCTGTGTTACTGAAGCCTGAGTTACTCCATGGAGAGAGTGTGGGGTGCATTGAAGTGAGTGGGAGAGCTACCTTACCATAACATGTTCTGCATCAGTGATCTGGTGTCTTATGTGGGCTCATCCCCTGGGAACCTGGACTGCCCCCTTCCCTCCAGTCCCTGACCACTGTGGCCACTGCTCATTCTTGTTTTGTCTGTGTGGGAGACTGGACTACAGTGCCATTCCCCCCTTTTTAAATGATATTTTGGATAGGTCACGTCATCAGCAGCGCATTTGAAATAATTACAAAAAGCTTCTGAAAAGCAGTCAGTGTGCCAATTGATTATGGCCTTGGGTGAGGTAGCTGATATCAGAAACGGACTGCAGTCTTGCTTTGGTGTGCACTACAGATAAACAGTCAGCACACTCACTATGAGTGCACGGCATAGGGTATACAAAGGCAACCAAATTTAGGGTGGGTTGGATTCCAGCTAGCTCTGACATGGAACAAGAGCCTGGCTACTGAAATTGGCCTTTATGAGTTAAAGGAATGGGCCTGCTGCTTTCTCTCCTCTGCATATTTGAAGACTGTACAAAATCGACAGCTGTGGGAACTGATTTCTGCTTGCAGAATAAGATTTCCTCCTCCTTGAATCCATGACCTCCTCTTGTATCTTCTACATAAAAATCCCTCAGGGCTCAGGGCAAATTCTGAGGCTGTAGAATAGACAATAGCTAGATAGACTAATAGGTCTATTAATCTACTGTACCCTATTCTAATGATGGAAAGTGCCCTGTGTTGCAGTACAACATGAATACAATCCATTGTGCATATTCCTGTTTGCACAAAGCCACAGAAAGCTTAAATCAGATATGAGAATATCTATGTGATAGTGGGAAGCACATGATGGAACACCATGTGAATTCTGAACTGGTTTCTAGTCACTTGCTTCAAGGAGATAAAGAAGTGAGAACAATGTTCCTGATTACCTTAGGATTATAACTCACATTAACCTGTGTTTTGCCCCTTATTCATAGAACAAATCCTACCACTCTAACAATGACTTATATTTACTATTGGGTGCAGGTAATTAGTCAAAGGATTTGTTTGAACATTGAGTCTGCTTTTGCAGTGTGGGAAACCTTGGACCTCTTTATAGCCTCCTGCAAGCAATAGTGTAGAAAAAAAGGGACAGTGTAAATACATGTTCCTCACATATCTCTGTCTTGATATGGAACTTGTCAAGGGACAATATTTATCACATTAAAAAAAAAGTCCACACATAGACATAACAAAATAAAACACCACCCTCTGTTTGCCTGTTCAAGTCCACCTTAGATAAAGCATAGCATATGACTTGGATTTTTTCCACATTTTTGTCTGATATTAGTTATTTGCTTCAACATTGTTTTGAAGGCTATGAAAACGAGTCGTCGGTCAGCTGATGCCAGCCAACGGAGTTTGGCATATAACAGGATTGTGGATGCCTTAAATGAATTCAGGTGAGGTTTTTGCTGTTTTTTCAGTTTTGGCAAGTATTTGAATGCTTCTGGTAACAAATGTATAATGTGGGAAATAAACTCTCAATTTATACTCCTCTTTGCTGAAGAGCAGTAATTAAACCACTGTGAGCTGTTGTTTAGAACAGAGGTGGTTAACCTGTATCCTTCATATGTTCTGAATCCAGATGTTCTGGCTGGGGAAACTAGTGGGTTTCTGGTCGTCTATGTCTAGGCATAAGGGAAGCTAGTTTCATTTTAATTTAGAGCACTTCAGACCTTCAGTCCTCTTACTGTTCTGGGGCAAATATACAGTCATTGTAGTCTATAGTGAATCTGTAATGCATGAGGACCCGTGGGGGAGAAAGAGGGGCCAAACAACTGCACTGACATGACCCAATCTCCATCCCTTTTCTACATGTGTGGTGACACTGCACACACTTAGGAAATGAGGGGGCGGGGGGTTATAGTAAAACATTGCTTTCATCTTTATGACAAAAATGGTGGATCCTGCAGAGACCTCTACCCTGGAAGATTGCAGTGAAAAGGAAGTACCAAGAATTTTCCTAGAGAATGGGAGGAACACTTTCATGTATATGAATGACTTTTATGTGATCGGTTGCAGTGATTCAGTTGCAATCTCTAGTTGTCATGTGCCATTTTCCTAGGGATATTTAAATGATTCCAACTTCCCTAAGAGGAAATAATGCAAGTAGATAATTATAGCAATTAAAAAGCTATCCAGCACAGAAAACTACCTCAGAAATATATTTTGGGCGCAAAACCTCTAACCTGTCACCTACTATCTAGCTGCCTTTAATTTGCACAATTTGCCAAGTTCAGGATCATAAAGTTAGTTGAGAAAGGAATAATGATGGTCTTAAGGTGTTCTTTAGTAAATCTGAGTCAGCCATTCTGGTTTTTTGTTTTTTTTTTGAAAAGCATGAGGGAGAATGGATTTTGGATTCTTATTTTATTTGAGTCCTTATTTGGTTTTTCCTTTTATTTCCTTTATTTGCTTCTATATTGGAATCATGTTATGTCCCTTCAAATTTGAACCTTGAAACATAAGTCCTGTTTCAGGAAAGAGTTGATCTGTGGTGTCCTCCTCTGAGGCTTGGAACAGACTCTGGTGCTTTGAGGATGGTTTCCATCAGCTCCTGGTGAAAGGCAGAAGAGGCTCTGATGGGGCCATTACTTAGTGACAGAGCAGAAAGTATGAGCAGTCCCAGGTTCAGTTCTGGACTTCGCCAATTCAAAGGATTTTAGATGGCAGAGTTAATTTGGATAAGAGATTGGAGAGCTACTACCAGGCAGAACAAACTTTGATGGCCCAACACAATCCAAGACTAGATAGAAGTGCACAGCACAATGGCAAAGCATTTCTCAAGGCCGCCTCATGTTTGCCATAGCAGTAAATCTGTGAAATTGCAACAGAACAGAAAATGCTTTATTGAGAGCAGCCCTTGAATTCTTCCCTTGGCCACTTCCTTTGGAGCCAGAATTGTTGCTTCATGCATTTGATTTGAGCAGTATTTGCAGGTATAGCCATGAACTTTAAAGGTGACTTTTCTTCTGGAAAGTGAATAATCCATTCCAAAATCCATTATCACCTTGCAACATAGGACTAGGACTAGGACTGTGTAGAAACAAGGATCAATCTATCACTGGAGACTGTTGGTGTACTACTGATGTTTTAAAGTTACATAACTGCTTCCACATACGAGGGCTAAACGATGCCAAACTGGCTTTATTGCCACATCCCTGTGCTCCCACGGTCCCTTTGGCTTCTGAGTGTTTCTGCTGATTAACTTTCAGCACAGCTGATGCTACAGGGGAAATTCTGAAGACCGTTTTGAAGCATTTTCTCTGGAAATGCAAGGCTGGCAGGAATTTCCCTCTTGTTCTGCCTGCTGACATCTGAGATACTTCTTTCTTTCTTCCTGAAGCCAACGTGCCGTAGTGTCTTGACATTGTCCCCCTTCTTTAGAAGTGATTGGAAAGGTAGTTTTAGCATGTTCCCCATATAGTTGTTGGGGTTTTCTTCTTCACTGCAAAAGCAAATGCCACAAGGAAACACTTAGGATCGGGGAGGGAAAGATAGGCTAATGGCTGAATGTTTTTGCTTCCATGGGAAAATTGCTTCCCCTTGTACTGTACTGCCTTCTTAGCCTCCTCTTTACGCTTCAGTGTGAAATTGTTGCTGATGGCTACAAGAAAGGGATGATGGCTTTATGGAATTGCTGTTAGTAGCAGTGTTCGTGTCATTAAAGGGGTCTGGCTTTCTCTCCCCTTCCCCCAAAAGATTTTTTATTCTGCTTAACATGAATAAATCTGCAAGTATCTGCAAGCTGCAGCACAATGTATCTTGGAATGGACTTTAGGAGGTTTTGAAAGAGAGGAGGTGTTTTCTTGTAGTGCACTATTTTTTAACATTATTAGTTCTGATACCACCCAGCTGTATACAGCCAAGGCAAACAGCACTCCAGTAGGGTTGCTGTGCAGCAGTGATTTGGCTCAGGATGGGGAATGGCTAACTCTTCCCTTGTCTATCTCTGGAAGGAGCAGTTCTCATTTGATCCTTGATTGGACCTGCCTTTGGGTTGTATTTAGGAACTGATCTTTGCAATGGCTCTCTCCCTTTACCCTCATGGAGAAAGTTGAATAAAAAGGGGTGAATTGCTACCACAATGGAGGAGCAAATGAAGTGAGAACATTTCAAAAAGAGAATATTAGCCCGCTTTATTGTGTATAATTGAGAGGTGTGTTGACTAAATATTTAAACACATGACATGTTGATTATGTAATTTGTTGGGGAGGGCTAGAGAAGTGCTTGGCGAGTAGCGTGCTCAGAGTTCTGAAGTGCAGTAAATATTCTACAGCAGCAGAGCTGGGTGCATAGAAACCAAAATATACAGAGATGAAACTACCTCTGAGTGATTTTACTGTTTAACTAATCATGTTAATGTGTAGAAGAGCTACCGTTGCCAAAATGTTTGACCCTCTAGTGGGGATGTTGGAGCTCTGCAAACTGCACAGTCTATCAAATATTTATGTTAGCAGCAGACCAGCTAATTCTCTTTTGTCTTTTTTGTAAAAAGTCAAAATGCCTAGGCATACAAGATTTTCTTTGCTTAAAAAAAAACTTAACAAGCTTGTTTCAGGACTTAAATTAGTATTTTTCTGTTTCCACGTGATGGGAAACTCTAACAGGTATTTCCCACAAATGCAGAGTGGGGTCTGGGTGCTATGAAAAGGACTTTAGAAGTTACGTATGGTCATAGGCCTGCAGGTTGTCCAACCCTTTATTAGCAAATGCACCAGTAGATAATAGTGCCCATTCAAGTACCTGTATAGACGTTCTCACACAAGTGCAAGAATGGTTCAAGATACCATTACTGCTGCTTCCACTTTTGCATTTTTCTGTAGATAAATTCATACACATACAGGGAGGTTCATCTCTGTGGGGACCTGAGAAGAATGTTCTTTGTGCAGAGCTGTAGGCTCTTCATAAATTCTGAGGAGTGAGTGTCTTGTAACCTTATTTCTGTCTCCCACAAGTTACAAAATAGCTTGAAAAAATGTAAGAATAAGGACTAGAATGCTGAGACTTTTAGCATAAAGGATCCTGTTTTACTGCTGTAATAACATTGCATCATTCTTACTTTTCTATTCTTCACTGATTATATATTTTAAAAAAAGACTCTGCCTCCAAAATGTTTGTGTATGTGGGAATGTGTCTTGTTTGTGTATGTGGGAATGTGAGTATGCTGGGAGAGGGGAAAATGTTGTAAGCTGGTGTGATTCTGTCTTGTTTTCAAAAGAAGCTAGTTTTAAGGAAACCAGCCTTATGATAAAGATAAGGTTTATTTTTAGCATATGAATATTTGTAACATGTTTGAGGCAAATTAGTGGGTGGGGATGATTCACTGGAGCTGCTGACAAAAATCTGAAAAATGTGGGTTTACATCAAAATGTTTCAAGTACTAAAGAGAGCGTAAAGGAGCTTTTGCCATCAAAATGTAACAGAGAGGAAACTAGTTTCAGAACTTAAATCAGTCACTGAGAGGGACATCAAAGATAAGTTCACCCTGGGAGGAGCTTGGAGAAGAACCTCTCTTGCAGATCTGAAAGGCCTGGCAATGTCCTATGGGAAACTATGGTATGTTAGATTGATCCCAAATTGCATGGTCCTTGGTTCAACCAGCACTTTGAATTGCACCCAGGAAACAGTGGTGTTTGTTTTAACAGAGAAAATGTAGGTATCCTGTAAGTGGACTTGCCAACAATCTGGCTACACAATTCTGGAACAACTGAAATTCTGTTTTTGAGAATACAGATCACTAGCACATTAATGTGCATTTCAAACTCATTTAAAGAGAATCTGGCTTGTACATTTACTGCATTCCACCTAAAATTGAAGATCTTTACCAAGATCTTTACCAAGGCAACATTTTTTTAAAAAGGCAGCAATTCCAGTCTTAAAGTATTTCTGTGCAGGAAATGTTGATTTTTATAAATACCTTGCACTGATGTTACACAGTTCATTTATTAGTTGTAAATAAACAGTATATTTAAATTTGTCAGTGCTTTAAACAACCAGCACTCAAGAGGCTATGCAACAATTTTGCTGGGCATGCACTCAGCGGCTATTATGGGTATTACATTTTTAAATAGAATCCATATGGGGAGAGGAAAATATGCAGAAAAAGGAAGAAACATTGCAAATGGGAAACAACTCTTGAGCCTTGAAAGTCAGTGTGCACAAGGCTTTAAAACACACTCCACCACTATCCTGAGATTCTATACATTAAAAAAATTGTGCAGCATGACCCATTGTTTAATTTACCAAAGTGCCTGTACATTTTTCGTGCCAAAACACAAAAACCTTCCTTTGCACACCTCAACATTATGAGTATAATCATTCCTTTCCAGAACAAATGTGGTACTTATTTAAAAGAAAAAAAATATGAACAAAACTGTGGAAAAAAATAAGCACAAAACAAATCAGCTTATTAACAGTGCTCTGGCTTTTCCAGGTCCAAAATGGTTAGCTTTCATTAAGGAGTAGCTTTCACTCCTGTATCATCTGTGGGGAAGTCTACTAAGATGGTGGATCTCAATCACAGAAAACTTAAGAGGGTGCTCTAAAAGGGAGATAAGTAACATCCTTCCTCCAAGACCTACATTGCCTAAGTACTTAATTTAGGGCTGTTTTCCTCTTTTGCAAATTACTGCCTAAAATAGCCTTCTCCAACCTTGTACTAGTTGTATTATGACTGCAAGTTATACAATTCTCAATTAGAACCTCATGTAATCATACACACACACACACACACACACACACACACACACACACACATATATATATATATATATATATATATATATATGAGAGAGAGATACTAAGTTGGAGATAAGTAAACTAAGATGATAAGAACTGCACAATATTAATCTCTTATTAATCTTTTTTAATTCAATTTGAACTTGGTCAAGTTTAAAACAATGTTCTCCAATCTTGTCTCTTTCTTGCTAGATGGATTTAACTGTTGCTACCCCAATCCCTAAATATTCTTGACCGTGTTATCTGGGATGGTGGAAGTTACCTTCCAATACATCCAGAAGAGTCTGAGTTGGGATGCTCAGTTAAAGCCATCATTTTTCAAAAATTCAGTGTAGAATGCAAAAACCCTGCTATAACCCCATTCCCTTCATAATGAGGAGATTTTGTCCTATCAACTGTGGGAAAGGTGGGGGTCACACAGAGCTTTTAAGCATAGCACAGACATAAGCTCTGAACATCATCTTCTGAAAGGATTTTCTCTACAAAATATCAGCTTAGCTGAATTGTGAATATCTGTATTACAGCACAGTCTGCATGGTGTGATATCTAATGAACAGTGTGAAAAGCACGTGGCCTTGTTTCCAAACATTGTCACATTAATGAATTCCTCCACCCCACCCCTTTTACTATTATCATAATAGCAGGGGACAACAAATTCTTTCTGGTCAAAATCTGGCACAGAGCTTAACAACCAAAAGAAGAAACTGCAAGGGCCTTGACATTGCTTTCCGCTAATCAACACCAGAACAGGTGACTTAAGTTGCCCCACAAGTCGTCACCATCAAGTGTAGGTGTGTTTAGAATTGTATGTATATGTGTATATGTCGCCTGTGCTGCTGTCATCCCAGTTCCTCTTCTTGGAAGTGCATTGCTTCCCTTTTTGAGCCGTGACTGTGTCCCCACCACACCCACTTTTCACTTTCTAAATGCTTACCTGATTAGACCTTCCTCAGAAAAGGGGGCATCTGAAGTGAGATTTCCTGAAGACTGTTAAGATGCACACATAAAGAAAGAATTGAAACAGTCTGTGATGTGTTTTGGACCTTACATAATCTCTGGCTGCCACACTGTGATGTTGTTTGAGGAGGAAGGAATAGATGTATGCCGCTTGCCTATTCTGAGAGAACCAGGGAGAAATGCAGGGCAGGCTTTTCACCCACCCTTGGCCAGTTAATCCTCTGCCTAGTGTTTTGTGCAAATTAGTTCTATATCTGGCACGGAGGGTTCCCTTCGCTGCAGTCACATGCCTGCTGGCTAGCGGCCAGTGGAATCTGATCTCTCTGAGGAAACACTATCAGTTGCAGATGCAGCCACAGTTACCAGAATAGTAAATAAGGAGTCACAAGACTGGAGCTAGCCTTTCAACGAAAACAAATCGTTTAATATCTCAGGCTTGAAACAGAAACTCTGCTTCCTCCTCCTGTTTCCCTCCTGTCTCCTACGTATCTACGGACTGTTCAGACTGAGGAAGCTTTCTGAAAGCTTGAGTATGCTAAAATGGGAGCCAGGAGGCTGGCTTTGAACTGTGAATTCCACCTCAGCTTTGCAAAATTGACTGATTTTCCATTATGCAAGTTGCAGCTTCCACTTCAAGCGCTTTGAGGGTGTCTTCTCATGGGTGGATGGCGTAGCTGGGTTCTGCTCAAGGAAAGCAAAAGGAATGAGAGGTCACTCTGGGAGAACTGTGGTTTTCTTCTGATTTTTATTTTTCACCGCGAGTCTAGATTGTGGATATGAAGACAGAATCAACACTGTTCCGCAGGAAAATGCAAGCAAGCTGTGACACTGCCGTAGTCCACAGTCTTGCTCTTACCCTTTCTCACAGTACAGCTTCTAATTTAAGGGCCTTCTCTACTTGGTTTATTTGTGTGTTCATTCAGAGCACATATAGCTGGAACACATCTACGATACTGGTCAAGGAAAGTTCCCAGCAGTCCCAACTAGCACAACTAATAATGAAATGCCAGGAGCTGTTGTTCAGAAAAAAATGGTTGGTTCTCCACCCCATCCTATCTGATCATCTCAGATAGTACATTGAGGGCCAGAAAACTGTTGGAGACTTATTTCAGGAGATGGGAAACTATGGACTTACTGAATATCACTTTTAGCAGTCACAACTCGGACATCTCCTGTTCATGAACCTGTCATTGGCTTTCTTTCTTTCTTCCCCTCCAATTATCTGTCTGTATATTCTGGGCCAACTCCAAACTTTCTTTTACATCTCTCTCATACATTATTTCCCCACCTTCACTCTTTTCTTCCCTCTCTCAACAAGTACACATACGCAGCACACACACAAACTTGCTGTTACCATGCCCATACTTTTACTTATGGTTAACACTGCTTTAAATGTAAGTAACGAACTTGGGGGGAAACAATCTTCTTGAATGCAGGGAAGTCTGCGTGAATCAGAGTAGTATACAAATACAATAAACAAGCAAAATAGAACATTCCAGGCATCACCAAATAGAAGGTTGTAGAGGATGGGAGGTTTCGATAATCAAAGAGTAAACAACACCATACTTAGCCCTCGCCCATCTATTTTGGAGGGCACCCTCTAATTATGAACAATTTCTTTCTATCCACGTCCTCCACACCTTCATAATCCCCAGGACCTTTTAGCACTGCTAATAGTAATCCTCTCTTACATAGGACTTAGTTTGAATCACATTGGCATTGTTAAGACTAAACAATTCACCATTTTTGCTAGGTTCTCTTCTCTGTGAGAAACCCTTAGCTTGTCATTTAAAGAATTCCTAGCTGGATAGTATGCAGCTCGTGGAACACATACACACTTTTCAGTAATCTTTAAGGATAATGGAACACTGCAATAGCATTTGGACAAGGGAATATCAGACAGCTCAGTGTAACTGTTTCTAAACTTGCATGCAATGGTAAAAAGAAAAATGAAGTAAATACAGCTTGAGAGGTTGTATGATTTAAAAAGTATGGAACAATAATGATGCTAATGGCATTCCACTCTTGGTGGGCTTTTTTCCCTTGGATTTGTAGGTTTTCAAACAACCTCCTCTTGTCTGAGAATAAGTGATTTTCTATCCTTCTATGTATTGGTTCCATTTTACTTGAATTTGTTAAACATAAAACTTTTTATTAATTTGTCTATTTACATGATGCTATCTAAATATGACAAATCCTGCCCCAAATGAGTAGCAGTCTGAAAATAGGTACAAGACAAAAGAGAAGAGAAGAGAAAAAAAGAAAAGAAAAGAAAAGAAAAGAATAGGCAGTTAGTTCGACGATGCATAAGTTAGTTTAATCACAGTAGAGCACCTTTCCTCCAACTCAGTGCTCTCCAAATACGTTCCTAACTAACATGGCCATGAAGAACAAATTGAAATGCAATCTTGTTGATAAACATCACAGAAATGATGATGATGATGAAATACTGAAGGCGCATCTAAACTTGATTATAGCATTCTAGTTTTACTGACAGCATTTGATATTGTGTGTACTGTAGATTTTATTTATTTATTGACTAAATAAGACACAATTGTAGACAAAAGTTTGTTGAGTTGAACCAATAACTATATAATAATACATATGTATAAAATGTTACAGTGCGAAGGAAATATCTAAATGAGCCAAACAGGAGTTAAGTAGGGTGGCTTGTTCGAGATGAGCAGTCACACTGAATGTTGTAAAGATCTTTAGAATTTCTCCTACAGATCTACAGTTCCCATACATTTTTATAACTTCCAACCTTTGCCTCTTTTCTCATACATCCTGGTATGTTTCTGCTGGTGTGCCATTGTTTCATTGTTTTAAATGATGGCTACTTGTTCTTTTTTATTCAAAGGCTCAGAACAGGTAACAACTCAGGTTTACAACTTGTGTGGTTCGCTTTGTGAATGAAAAACTTTACTCACACATTCACACAACTGTGCATACCCATCCAACTCCAAGTCTAGCTAGTCAAGCTAGCATTGAATTCTAAAAGAATTGAACTGGAATGTCTATCGTGCACTGTACCTTGTTTTAAATGATGGCTCCAAAGATCTACAGTTCCCATACATTTTTATAACTTCCAACCTTTGCCTCTTTTCTCATACATCCTGGTATGTTTCTGCTGGTGTGCCATTGTTTCATTTAGTTTACATAGGGACCTTCTCTTGTTTGAGAAACCCTGTCTTGTGTCTTTGAAGAGATCATTCTCCACATACTGTATAAGCTGAAATCTTCTAGAAGAAACTTACTTTCATTTGTGGCAGGCTTTGAATCTCATGTAATCCATCTTTCATATATATCCACTTACACAAATACATGGTATAAAGATAAACATCATCATTTCATCGTGGCATTATATAGGGGTCGGTATTACAAGCTAGTAATAATACATTGCATTTGTACTGATACATGATTCACTGATTAATGTGGTTATAGTATTCATGTTTTATATTTAATGTGGTTATACATAGTTAACATAACACATTTTAAGTGATTTAGTTTAGATTCTAGAAAAGGAAGATGCATGTTCTTCTACGGTAAATGGCTATTAGTTGCTTAGGTCTCAAGAGAGCTCTTAAAAGGCTTAATCATACTGTAAAAAAGAACAATCTTAATATAAATTACTCTGATCATCATTCAACTAAATATAAGCGGCAAGCTGAAAGACATGGATAAGGAGATGGAATGAGGAGAGAAGGGAAAGATGAGAAGTTCAGTCTTTGACATACTGAGCTTGAGATGACAATGAGGCATCCAGACAGAAATATCAGAGAAGCACTTGGAGATATAAAGTTGGCTAGAAGAGAAGGTTCTAAGGTTGAATGAGGTGCTATAGTTTCCTTAGTATATAGGAGATGCTGAAGGCAGGGAGGTGCAGTGAGGCTTCCCAGGAAGTCTGTGCATTCTTTGGTAACTAAAAAAAAAAGGACAGTACCAGTTTTTCCTGGTACAAAATGCCTTATTGACCAATCAGGTCAATAAGCTTTGAGCTATGTGATGTAACATTTATATTGATAACCTAATCTTGCCTTTTTTGCCATTTAGAACAACAATTTGTAATCTCTATACCATGCCACGGATTACAGAACCAGTTTGGCTTACAATGATGTCGGGGATGCCAGAGAAGAACCAACTTTGTCATCACTTTATGAAGGAATTTACTTTCCTAATGGAACAAGCTTCCAAGAACCAGTAAAGCATTCCTATATTTTTTATTTTTTTGTTTTTTAATCTTGTAGTAGTAAAGATAAACATGGCACATTTGCAGGAAAACAACACAGCTGGTCAGTCAAAAATAGTGACAAAACAATGAGTTTCTTATCCTGCCTTCTTGAAATGCCAAATAAAGAAGAGCAACTTAAAAAGATGATTATCTATAGTGAAAAAGTTGAATATGAGTGATAAAAACACGTGATGACATATGAAGAGCTATCTTTCAAGCCAAAGGAATAAAATAAACTGTTACTAATTGAAGCAGAATTTCACTAAGGATCACATGCATAGTGGTGTCTTTTTTTCTTATAAAAATGCCTCAAACTCATAAAGGAAAAAAAAAAAAAAGATGCTATATCTCAGAATCTAAAAATGTACTGTCAAGTGACAGTGAAGGGTAAAAACCTAAAAGAAAGCTTTAAGTACTCCCCCCTCCTTTGGAAACTAATTTTTATGTTCTCTTTGAATCCAAATTTAAATTGCTTAATTAACATTTAAATTAATTATTAAGTGTAGCCTGGTTTTCAATCTTAACCCAAAAGATAACATTAAAACAACAAAAAATGAAACAGAAAAATGTTGCCTAATGTTGAAGCTACTGTATATCCCTGATAGTCAACAATAACTTGAAACACAACTTCTAAACATTTTTTACAAGTCTTTTTTCAGCCTCTTTAAGTCAAGATTAAATTCTGTTTCTAACAAAAATAGTTAGTGTTGCTATAAGAAAAGATTTTAGCCAATGAGACCTGATGGCTGACTAAAAGAATAAAGATTTGCTTAAACAGGAAGGAAAATTTGAGATGAACTGCCAAACCGTATAATCTCCAAAGTATTCGGTAACCAGATGCTGGAAAGCTGCCAGCTGCCCAACTTCATATGTTAACTACATTTTCTTAGCTGGGGTGAAGGAATGTAAACTTGGCCTTGAGAATGGTGAAGAAAAAAGCATACTATTAAAAAAAGTTGGGGGGGGGATTTAAAAAAAAAATACTGGGATATGAGAAAGAGGAAACCATGAGAAAGAAAAACAAAACAGCCTGCTATGATTTTGTTTGGCATAAAATGGGGCGGAGAGAAACTCTGACAGACTTTCAAGATTTTGTTATTCTGCCCTACAACAATAAAGAGGACCGCTGAAATCCCCGCCTTGCATGTTTCTTGAATTTGCCTAACTCAAAGGTCTGACAGCTAATGCAATTCCATGCTGTACTGCATCCAGCTTTCAAAGTATCTCTTTAAGAGTGCTATTTATTTATTTATTATTTCAATTTCAAAGCCACCTGACTCCATAGCAACTCTGGGTGGCTTACAGATAAAAAATTAGGAGAAAACAACATCCATCAAGAAAAAAGAAAACAACCAACCAGAGGCAAAACCCAAAGAACCAAACACCAAAGTGGCCACTATCCTAACCCAAGGCCTGGAAGAACAATCAGGTCTTCAGCAATTTGTGGAAAGTCAAAAGGGTGGGAGTGGTACAAATCTCGGGGGGGGGGGGATATCATTCCACAAGGCAGGGACTATCACCGAGAAGGGACACTTCCTAGTCCTGCAAGATGACACTGCTTAATTAATGGGACCTGGAGTGTGCTCGCTTTAGCGGATCTGACTGGAAACGTATAGAGAGAGGCAGTCCCTCACATGACCAGGCCCTATGCCATGCAAGATTTTAGAGGCAACAGTCAGGACCTTGAATTGCATCTGGAAGCCAGCTAGCAACCAGCGCAGCTTGAGAAGCAGCAGGGACATTACAGTAATCCAATCAAGAGGTGACCAAGGTGTGAATGACTGTCTGAAGATCCTCCCTGTGCTATTTGAGAGCACAGTGTGGTGCAGGCTAACCGGAAAGTGCTTTTAAAGTTCTAATGCACCTTCCACTCTTCTGGAGAAGAAAAAAAGTACATTTGAAATTCTAGTTGCCTTTAAACATTATTAGCATTACACATTTTGAATTCTTACAAAAATGTTACATGGTAGAATAAAAAAATATTCAAATGGTGAAGGGGTTATATTTCATGGTTCCAATTCGGAAACTCCATGTATAGGTGGAACACAACTACATTCTGTTTCCTGATGTACCTTTTTCAAAACGGAAACAACAGCATGATACTGCGTTAGAGTTTTGGAAATGCCTCAGACTCTATTCCGTGATTTAGAAATCTTAATTGAATCCCCTCTTACAATGAGGGACATGCTTGTTGTATAATAGACTCCCTTTTATAGAAGTAAATTAATCCAAAATCCTGCAGTTTTTTTTTATTATTATTATTATTTCTAAAGTGTAGGCCTTCTTTTCCCCATCCAGATTTTTACCCGCTCTCCTAACTGCAGTTTTGACAAACCATCTGGCCTGGGTTCCAACTGTCATGCCAAATGGCCAACCACCAATTCGAACATTTCTAGAGAAGCATTCCTCACAGACTGTGGACATGTTGGCAAAGAGTCATCCATACAATCCACTGTGGGCACAATTAGGTATGTTTTACATTACCTCAGTATTTCCATGAGCAAAATACCTTTTTGTTAAGCTGTTAAACTCCTGTTTATTAAACAGGAAATTGTGTTGTTGTTGTTTTAATAAAAGGGAGAAGGCAGTGTAACAATTCTGAGTTAGGTAAAGCAAAATAGATTAAAACTAAAGCCCCCTTTTAAATTAGCAGTTGTTTTTCTTGTATCCTGCCCCATGGCAACACTTGTTCTTCTTGCTTCCTTTCTCAATGTTCCTCTAAACTTAAGTTTATTTTCTGGTATAATTCTATTTCCAAGTTTGTTAGTCAAGGTTCTTACAATCTGATTTTATGTGATTTTTTTCAGAAGTAGCAATATGGTCAATTAGAAATTCAAGAGTGCAAAACTCTGGAATTTTATCCAGCTGATCGTAATCGATTGGGCATTATGTTATGCATGTCTGTAGAGATTGTCAGAATGAGCACCTCTGTTTCAAAGTTGATACCCTGTTCAGTATTATGTTTTACTAATCTTGTTATTCAGGCAAATGGACAGCAATGATATTTGAAGTAGTCCAGTGATTCTGACTTTCATATGTGAAGTTGACTCTGGTGTAGTAATTTTTTAATTAGAATAGCACCACAATAAAACATATAAATATCACGCATAGGAACCTGTGACCCATATTCATGCTCTTAGTTGCGTATTATGCTACTACAGAACCACTTTGATTCCCAACTCATAGTTGGCCAACTGGAAAATCATTGTTGGCTTCTTGGATAGCTATGCAAATCAGTCAGTCATTGACTAGCAAAACAGATCTTTGAAAAACAAGGTTATATTTAACTTTCCGAATATCATTGCAGCATATACACCACGGAAATTGACTAGAATAAAACATGCTATAGAGTTGTTATTATTATTATTTAGCAATGCAACTAAAATTATAAGTTTAAGAATTTTGGGTGTAAAAATTAATATAGTTAGGCATTATGCAATTGGAAAAAAGCAATTAAATGATTATTTAGAATAATAGAATAGTAAAATTACTGACCTAAAGTATAGAACTATTATAATGCTAAAATCCATGGAAACACTAATTAATATTATATCTAAAGAAAATGTATTGAAGGCAAAAGGAGAAGGGGACGGCAGAGGATGAGATGGTTAGACAGCATCACTGAAGCAATGAGCATGAAACTGAGCAAACTCAGGGAGGCAGTGAAGGACAGGAAGGCCTGGCGCAATATGGTTCATGCGGTCACGAAGAGCTGGACACGACTTAATGACTGAACAACAACAAAAGAAAATGTGGTGTAGTGTATAAAGAAGAAGAATACATAAGGAATTATTATGGTTTAGAAACTAAAAGTTAGAGTCCAATTATAATGACCATCTATATTTTTAAAATGACTCTGGCAACTATTAATAAAAACAAGACAGAAAGAATCAATGGACAGTAAGGATGTAATATGTTGTTACAGAGTAGTGACTAAAGGAACAGTTGCATGTGAAATGGTTCCGAACAGGGAATGTCAAGCGTATCGTACAACAGAGAAGTTACAGCGTATAGTACAAACTACAGAACAGTATTTGGCTATAGTCGTCGAAGTAGAATCAGTTTGATCTGATAGTAACAATTTGAGATAGAACAAATCAGGGTGACCAGGGTGCTATGCAAAGTATTCTGCGGGGTACCCTCCATCAGTCACATCTTTCGTGCATGCCCATGCATTCGCAAACAATCACAGGAGTGCTATGCCCGGCTTCAGGGAGTGGCTTAGAATGGTTTGCACAGCCCTAGAGTTTGGTTCTCTCTGTCTGTCTGTCTGTCTGTCTGTCTGTCTCTCATTGTAAAATTCATGACAGGAAAGCCATGTTGCTTTCTTTTCTCACACACTGATTCTTCTCTAGAAGGCTATTTCTGTTACTAACGTTGGGAAATAGAAAGATATGCTGCCTTCCGATAAATCTGAACAGCGACAGTGCCCCTTAACAGCAAACTAACAATATTGAATTGGGAGATAAAGAACATGTGTGTGTGTGTATGCAGATTTGTGGTCCCTGCACCAATCTGGCTTCAGGCTGGAAAGTGTGTCCACCCTTAATCTATACAGAAGATCTCCATTGTAATTCAAGACATTGCATTTGATTGCACACTGAATATAACAACGTACTGCTTTTATATTCTGCCTCACAGGAGATCTGTATGGAGCTATTGGATCACCTGTGAGACTGTCAAAAACAGTTGTGGTTGGCAAAAGGCAAGATCTTGTGCAACGTTTACTTTATTTCCTTACTTACTTCATAAGATGCTCGGAGCTGCAAGAGACTCATCTTTTGGAAAACGGAGAGGATGAAGCCATAGTAATGCCTGGTACAGTGATCACCACAACACTAGCAAAAGGAGAGGTGGAGGAATCTGAATATGTGCTCATCACAATGCACAAGAACAGAAGCAATCTGTCCTTTCGAGAGTCTGAAGAAGTGAGAACTTCTGACTGCAGCTGTAAATATTGCAAATGCCCTGTTAATCCTAGTCAAAGTGCAGATACTGTTTCAGGACTGGAGAAAGATGATTTACAGAACACCCCAAAGGTAGATGAAGCTGCTTCATGTGAAAGCAGTGTAGAGCCTTCTGGTTTTCAAGAAAGGCCTGTTGAAGTTAAGTGCAAAGAGCCATCAGTGCCTTGTGTGGGAATAAAGTTAGAAAGAGTTGTTTTCACGGGATCAGCATCTGGGACATGTGTGTTGCCAGAGTCCAGATTGGAACCAGCAGGTGGATTATGGCAGAATAGACAATTGATGGATTCTGACAATCAGCCTGTTGAACTGTTGAGATCAACAAGTACTATGGTAGAGAAAAAACCACCTGATAAAACATCATCTCATGCAATTCCTTGTAGCATGACTGAAGTTCAGACAAAGGTGACTTTCCTCATTGGAGATTCTATGTCCCCTGATTCAGATATTGAGGTGCGAAGTCAAGTGGCTGAAGAACAAATGGCCAGGCATAGCAGCCATATGGAGACTGAAGAAGGAACAACTGCTGAGCAGAACTGTGAAAAACAAACCCTTGAGGACCAAAAAAGAGATGAGAATATGCCTGAAAAGTTCCCTCAGGTTGCTATTGAGATCCAGAATTGGAATCCTTACAGAGCAGAAAGTGCAAGTTTGCTTGCTGATTATTTTACTGAAGAAGGTTCTGTTGTAACCAGGACTATTGATGATATTCCAGTGAAAGCAACAAGAGACATTCTAGACTCTAATAGTAGCTTAGAATTTCCACCCAAAATTTTGAGTACAAAGAGTAACAAATCCCCTAGTGAATTTTGTAAGTTTATGGAATCTGTTTGTCAAGAGACTTGTAAAAGCTGTTTTGCAGAGCAGGACCAAAGAGACAAACTCTGTATTTTTGTCCCCCATGGGGATAGAGAGAACTTAGAAAAAAAATCTGACCCAGGTGTGGATTGGGACATTCCAAGAAATGAGAGTTCTGATAGTGCCCTTGGTGACAGTGAAAGTGAAGATACAGCTCATGACGCTGCAAGGACAAGCAGCAGCTATTATGGGGCAGAGCAAGAAGAATGGACAGAAGAAGAGGACATACCATTTCCTGGGTAGGTATTTCTTATAGCAACTTACATTTTCTAACCCCTTTGTCAGCCCTTCAGGGTAGACCAAACCAGGAAACCAAAGTCATGTAGACCAGTACTACTTTTACTGTAAAGATATAATAGTAGAATCTTGCAACTCTGAATGTGCTCCCCCTCCCTCCCTTCCTTTATCTTTGTGAGAACTAGGAAGGGTCTTATCTGAGACATTTTCTCAGGTTATGTAACTCCCAGGACTCCGCTCTCTTTTATCTGACCGTTGTCTTGGCAGCAACTCTTCCTCCTATTCCTCAAGGCCATTCCCCCTGTTCTGTACAGTGATTTGCTACATTCTTCCTAAATAGTGGTCTTGAAGGTAGTAGCCAAATTTGTGCGTGTATATGTGTAATGATTAAAAACATGCTCTACAGAGAAAATACTGTGTATTTAATTATTTTAGCTGGGTTTCTTTCTTGATATTAATTTAAGAAGTACAGTAATGTAAGTGATACTTATTTCACCGAGGCTGCCATTTAAAAGAGTCTCTAATTACTTTTCACACTTTGTGGAGTATACCCCTAATTTAGGACAGGCTATTTAAAGAAAGATACTGATTTAAAAAAATACTATGACTGTTATTAACTTCAGTAGTAGTTCATATAGTTTCTTTATGTCTGTTCTGTGATCCAACTGGAAGTTTCTTTAATCTGTCTTCTAACCTTGATCAACAATGAACATGACCCAATTTACATTAAAATTCATCATATGCTTATACATGATAGATAGAATTTATTATGGTCACAGACCAGAGTTGAGAACAAAACACATTAAAAATAAAATAAGAATAAAAACACAAAACAGGGTAAGAATGTTACATGGTGGTGGATTCATTGGTGGGCAGTTAGAGTGTGTCTAATTTTACAGGCAGTATAACAAAGTTTGGTTATGTCCAAAGAAATTAAGTCATACTGATGTAATAATCGTAACTGTGCATAAAAATGATCAGCATTTTCCAAGTATTTTACCAGGTAAGGAGCTACAAGGCAGGTCCTAGGATCCTTACAGAGGGTACAGTGTAACAGAACATGAACTGTATATGAGCTTATATATGAGTAAGTCCCACTGAAATCAATGGAATGTAGGTGTGCGTTACCTGCAATAGTTGCCCACTATAGTATTTCAGTGAAGTAGAGAGAAATCAGTGCTAGTTATAGTATATATGCCCATGTTATACCTTTTTTTCAGGTCAAAATTAATTGAAGTGAACTCTGTCCAGCCCAGTATTGCCAATTTTGGAAGGTCCTTGCTAGGTGGCTACTGTCCATCTTACGTACCTGACTTTGTTTTGCAAGGAGTAGGAAATGATGAAAAACTGAGACACTGTTTGATGTCAGATTTGTCGCATGCTGTGCAGGTAATTTAAACTATATTCAACAGATGAAATATATCTCAATAGTCAACAAAAAGAAATATTTTTGAAGCCTGCTAGAGCAGGCATGGAATTTCTTTTTAATTTTCATGATCTCATTCAGACAAGATTCTTACCATTTCATAGAAAAATAAAAGATTGTTCAATATAGGCTAAGAACCTTAGATGTTCTCTTGCCTGATGTCACATTTAATTTTCAAATTTGAGACGAATCATCTTATTTCATTCACTAACTAGTAATATTATTTATGTAGCCATTAGTTAATTGGTTATGTTTGAGTAGTAAGTATCAGTGGTAATGAAGTCGCTTATATCTCCTGCTTATAAGGTTTTAGAGGCATCTGGTTGGCCCCTTGTTTAAGCTGAATTCTACATTAATAGGATTCATAATTTGATCTACAAAGGGAACATTTGTGTTTTTAATTATTATTTAATTTTTTCCGCTTCTTACTGGCACTAAAAAGTAAAGTGAAATGTTGCTGTTACTAATGTAGACAAGTAGTAATAAACTATGAAGAAGACCATGTATATTAAATATGACCTTAAAATTAACTTTACATATGCCATGGCTTTTTAAGGTTAGCAGCTGGTTGTATTCCTGTCTCAATAATTTCCTGTGTAATAATGGCCTAAAGATTAAAGTTACTCAGGAAGTATAAGTCGACATTTTGTATTGTGGCTTGTGACTTGAAATGGATGTTTTCTATCCATTTTCAAACAAAAAAAAATTTTTTTTTTGTTTCCTATAATGTCCAACAGCAAGAATTGGCCAAAGGTGATGAGAGAATATGTATAGACCCCCACACACATTGACATAACACTGGCTATGAGAGAGACAGTGGATATAATGTTGGTGATTTGGGACTTCAATCGTTATTTAGGCTTTTGTGGCTCAAATGTAAACAACTTGGATACATTTGATCTGCTTCAAAACTACTTCAAAGCCATTCTTTTACAAGTGCTTCTCTTTTGCACCCTCTGCTGGTCTTTGTGCCTAAGTTAGGCTTATGGCTGTAACCTCCCAATTTCCCAATATGAATTGGAAGATGACTTCCTTAGGCAACTTGATTTGCAAGATGAAAGGGGTGGGACAGTTCTAAGCTGTTATGACCGATATCAGTTTAGTTGTTTTTGTGCATCCACCTGAAGCACTCTTGCACACAAATACAAAGAAAGGGAAAGGGTCTTCAAAGAGGTTTCAGAACTTGTATGGGATCCTTTGCCATATAACAACCTGCTCTTGACAATGAGATCTGGAACTGCTGTTCTAGAAGCACAAATCCAAAGTCGCCTTGAACATGTAGACTGATTTTTACAGTTGTTTGTGTTCTGCCTCTTGGCTACAGTGAATGCATTAAGAGTTTGTTTGTTTGTTTGTTTCATGTCGTTAAATTATATACTGTTTCCATAGAACGACAGCTTTCCCCAAAACACTGAATAATGATCTCTGCCATTGTTTATACATTGTTTGTACCTCGATGCTAAATTGTTTTGAGATTTTCATTCTGAAATCATGTTTGCTAAGAATGTTCTCCTACACCATTGGCTCTTGGCTAGAATGTCTTTAGTACCAAAGTTGCATTTGTTAAATGGCATGTTTTTCTTTGACTTCTAGCATCCTGTTCTGGATGAACCAATTGCAGAAGCTGTCTGCATTATCGCAGATACTGATAAATGGACAGTGCAAGTGGCCAGTAGTCAGAGACGAATCATTGATAACAAACTTGGGAAAGATGTGCTAGTCTCTAACCTTGTCTCCAACCTGCTTCATTCCACTCTTCAACTTTATAAGCATAATTTATCTCCAAATTTCGTAAGTATTTGGGCAACCAGGTATAAATCCAGTTCAACTGTGAATGGAATTCTGCAATTCCTGTCACTCTGCTATCCTACAATACTTGCCCTCTCCCAAAAAAGCAAAATGCCTTTGGTTCCTTTGACTTTGATTGAATTTATTTTCTGTGAACTCTACTTACACTTACAAACTTTGGAACTGCCCCGCAAACTTAGTGATTCTTCAACTTCTGATTGTTTCCCAAGACTGATGTTTCCATATAGAACAGCAGAAGTGAATGGATGTTATGGTCCAAAAAAATGGTTCCCAATCCATCTAAAGCTTCCACTCTCAGGTTTTGTTTCTTATGTTGAATGAACAGGAAATTGCAGGCTACAGACTATTTAATTTTCATATTTGAATGTATAACCCCAATAACTGAAAAACGTTACGAAATTCATCAGAGATGGACACAACCTATTCAGTTTGGAACAAATTAATATTTATTCATTGCTTGCCTCTTTTCCATTATTTCTTCCTATGCCCTCTACAACCACTCCACTTTTCCTATATCATTCTTGATTTTGAAAGTAGCCTGTGGTAGGCACTGTGACAGAGTTTTTAAAAAAAGAAAAGAAAAAGAGTATGCTATGTATCCAATCAGAGGCTATTTTGGAAGCTGATGATAATGTCAGTAATCAGTTAAAATTATCTTCATGATGAAGTCGTGAAACTAAATCAAAATGAGGATAATGCCTCACTCTGCCCTTTTTTTTTTTGGCTTTATTTCAGAAATACTTGCCAGTACATAGCAGGATGAGTTTTAAAGCAAGAAAGCTTTTCATTAAGTATCTTCCTCCCAGTTTGAGGTTTCATTAAGTATCTTCCTCCCAGTCATATATAATTAAGCTATCATTTGGCAAAAGCCCTAGTAGGAGGTGGCATATTCAGCTCTACAACCTATTGTAAACGTTAGTTCAGAGGCTAATAAAGATTCAGGAGATGGTTTAGTAAACAGGCAGCTGCTACGTTTTCCATGATCTGCAACAATGAGGATTTTTGCCTCCTCACAGGAAAGTTGTTAAGAGGAAACAGCATAAGACTTCACACTAAGATATTTCAGGAGATGAATAATGCTATCCTTCCCTACTCAGTAAGTCTAGTTAATGAATGCTCTGTGAGCATCTTGTTTGGAAGACTTACCTTTGGCTAAGTTACCTATCAAGCTTTGGCAGCTATCAAAGGTTAATGCCACTAATATCTAATATCTTTACTGATTATAATGACTACAGAATGTAGGCATATTCAAATATTTATGTGCCTAAAATATGGACAATATGATTAGGTGGATTCTGGGCTGAAATAGGGTACTTCTTTGTGATGCTATTGTTTCTTTCTCCCTAGTGTATCATGCACCTAGAGGATCGGTTGCAAGAACTGTATTTTAAGAGCAAAATGTTGTCGGAATATCTCAAAGGCCAAATGCGGGTTCATGTGAAGGAGCTGGGAGTGGTACTGGGGTATGCTTTCTATCCAATATAGTTTCTTTGTCCTATTTACTTGTTTATTTTGAATATACAACTCGTAGGGCTGTTTGCAACAAATGTTTCATAGGAACAAGGAAAGCACCAGTGACTTGACCTGTAATTCTGATCTCATTTGTTTGCACGCTGAACGTTTTAGCAAAAAAGCATCCATATTGAGTTGCAAAGTTTTAAATTATAAACTACTTGGAACAGGAAAGATAGGTTCCAGTATCATCAGCTGCTTGGCTATTAACTCCTGTCAGAAGCAAAGAGAACTTTAGGCAAAAAAGGGATCTATCTAAGGGCAGCAATTAGAGCTGGTTGTGGGTAAATTACAGGGAATTTTTTGGGAGAACAACACTTTGTATGTCTATCTCAATATGTTGTTCTTAATGCTGGCCAGTCCTTAAAGCTATATTTATAGGCAACATATAAATGCTAGACCAATACAAAGGATACACTTTCTTGGTTTATGCTTTCTTCTTTGTTGGTTCCTATTTATTCACACCTCATTTTAAGAAGCATTCTAAACCCAGTGGTCAGAATCTGTGTGCATGAGAACGTTCTGAATTGCATCCATCCACTTTGATTCCCAAGACAGCTGGAAACAATTAAATCTTTAGCAAAGCAGATCTGTCGCCAGACAGGTCCTGGGGGAATTGCTTCTTGTGTCACATGTATTTATGAAATAAGAGCTTGTGTTTTTTAACTATAGAAATATTCATAGGTTACTACAATATATTTAGAGTACCTTGACCGTTCAGATAAACACACTGTTTATGTTCTAATAAGCTAACTATAAGTCCTTTAACATGAGAAAATTATAATGAGCTTCAGAACATTTCAGGCCATGATAGTTGTTGATAATATTTCTTTGTCTTTTAGGATTGAATCCAGTGACCTCCCATTACTGGCAGCTGTGGCAAGCACCCACTCTCCATATGTTGCCCAGATTCTTCTCTAAAACACCAAAAGGGCAAAGACAATAATTCTGTTTTTATAAAATGGAAGACAAGGAAACAGACATGAACCTCCATTTTCCAGACTCTTGCTTGCTTGCAGGCAAGTGAATTGAGCAGCCTGCCAACTTGATAATGTACCTCTGCAAGTGAACACATAATGTACAAACACGTTCCCCTTCTTTCCTTGCCTATTGATTTAAAAATAAATCAACCAACCAACCAATCAACAGAACAGAGATTCAGATTACTAAAGAAGACACTAGAGCTTGGAGTACTGTACATGGTTTGGACAAGGATTGCCAACATGGATGTAACTGCAGACTCTTAAATTACAGGATCACCAGAATGAAGAACTCCTTCGCAGCCCTCCATAGTGCTGTTGGTGTTTGTACAAGGGAACGGAACCAGCTGATGTTTGAGGCAATTAGGAGAACATTTGAAATGCATAATGCTGAAGCTCTTTTTGTAACCAATTCAGCTGCATTAGAAGTACAGTCAAATGTTTATTTGTTAAAGGCAGGTAGGAGTTGGGAAGGTAGTGTGCAGTTCTTTCCATAGGGGGAGGCCTGGGTGTAATGTGTGTGCGAGTGTGTGATATTGATGGAGAATGAAGATGAATGAAAATAAATAAATAAATATATATATATATATATATATATATATATATATATATATATATTCCTCAATTTGGGTGTGAAATTGACATTATGCCTTTGTTGATGTTCTGATGTTGATGCTACTGTTTAAAGACTCCAGAAAACAAATATTTGGTTTTTTATAAAAAAGGAATAAGCTGAACAAATGTTCTGTAATATTTTGTTATAGTTTTTTTTTTTTAATAAGAATTTCTTCCCCTTGATCATGCTTCATTTGGGATGCAGTAAAGAAAAACTAGGTGCTGTTAAACCTATTTTTAAAAAAAGAGGATTTAGGAGCTTTATTACATACTGAAGTTCCATTGAGTTCAGTGTATTTTTTAAAAATTCAGAAGATAATATAATACTGAGAATTTATACCTTAGAAATTATGATACGATGCAGAGTTAGAATGCTGGGAAAAAATCTCTTTAATTATCCCAACAAATTTTAGGCTTTAAAACTCGGTTTGTTTGCATTGTATTAATTGTTAGGCAGGCTATTCTGAAGAGACCATTTTTCTAACCTGTTTGTTAAGAACTGGCTTACAATATAATCATATGCCTTTGAAGTAAGTCCCAGGGAGTTGAATGGGATTTACAAGTTCTATCCAACTGTGTCCTCTGGCAAGCTCTCGGTGCCCACTTGCAGCCCCTCATACATCCTCGAAATTGGGAGAAGATTTGGAAACGTGGAGTGGGGGTGTAGAAAAGAAAAGTGCAACTGTGCCATCGCCTTTTATCCCATGTTATTGTTTTGGTCAGGATTAAGCAATAAAGAATTCTGATATGGGACCTATAAGTTACAAAAGTATATATTGTAAATCAGTCTGAAGAGCCCTCTAGATGTCTTGGAGCTGTAACTCTAAGAATTCCCAACCAGCATGGATTTCTGGGAGTTGTAGTCCCAAAAGATGTAGAGGGTTTCAGTTTGGGGACGATGATGTTATTTTGAACCAGTTTTACTACCTCAGGCTAAATAAGGGGATACTGCATTAAAATGTTTGATACCTTTCCCTGTATCTAGTCAAGCATCACCAAGTTTGTGAATTACTTTATTTTGTGGTATTTGGAATCCCATATTCAGTGGAAATCAAAACACAGTTTTTTCCTAATTCATACAGACATGAAGCCCTGAATTTTTTCTTTTGTTTATTTTTTGAGGTTGCAAATGTCCTTCCTCCTAGCCTTTGCTGGCAAGCATATGTCCACATTGCCATTGTCCACACAGTTCTTCTGCTCCTGCTTTGATAACAGTATTGCTATGTACTCTGACTATATTCACTGGATTAGGTCTGTGATGTCACTAATAATAAGAGGAAACCCCATCCTACCTTCTGTGCATTTGGGAACTTTGAAACAGTTTCAACTGGAGAAGGCAGAGGGTATGTTTTATGAATAATCATTTATTTTATTGCACAATGGCCTGTGCAGCCTATTAAAACTGAATACAATAATTGGACAGAGCCTACAAGTATCCTTTGTAGTAAAGGATGCCTCCTTCACCACTCTCCCTAGTACTTGATTACTTGTCCAGCATTTGGTGTTTTTTTTAACTGGACAAGATTACCACCTTGCAGGATTTCTCCCACCCACCCCCTTCATTTTCAGTTATTTTCTACCCCATTACATTTGAATACCTGCCAGGATAGGCAAGACTGGGACTAATATTACAGCAGCAACTGCTTCTTAAAAACATAACAATTAATTTAGTTCTAAGCTAATCATAAATTAGCATTCTGTCTACTGGGGCCCTTGAGGTTTTAGATGCAGGAGGGTGACTTTAGCATTTAAATTGGCCATTGTTTTCTTCAGAACAAATGTGAAGATAAGAAGCTTTGCAAATCAGGCTGTCTTCCCAATGAGCATAATGTGAACACTGAGAGCTCAGGTTGATTTTAGTACAGATGTTTCTTCCTAATGGCTGCACCTAAGTGGACATAATGTTTGTTTATTGTAATTAAAATTAACTGGGCTTGGGCTGGCGATTAAGATAACCCCATTGAATGGCAAACATGGGCTCAACTTTCTCATATCTTAATAAAAGGAAACGGGGGCAAAGATAAAGGTATGGTTAGGTTTTTATATACGTGGTTCTCATCAAGTGGCTAGAGCAGCGTTCTCAACCTTGACAGCTTTCAGATGTGTGGACATCAACTCCCAGATTTCCCCAGCCAGCTAGCCACTTTTAATTGTGCTAAAATTAAAAAAAAAATTAACACGACCTAAAAGACTGTTCAAAAACAGAAGCTGAAACTATGAAAAGGAAAAGGGGTTTCCAATAGTCAAGGGCACCTAATTCACAATATTTTCTATGGTTCCCCCTCACCACTGAGAATTTGCATTCCACCCAGAACATAAATCTCTCACCCCCTCCCAAAATATATCTTGCAGACAATCACCTTCTGCATGTTCAGTGAAGAAACTGCAGGTGGCAAGGATTTTCATGTTGAAAAAAATGAAAAGTGATGAATTTGTTAGGTGCGCTGATAAAGTCAGCACTACTGAAAGCCATAATTTTAACTCAGTATAAGTCCCACGGGGGGTTCGACATTGCAGCTTCATGCCACCTTCTGTAACTATACTGTATTTTCCCCAATATTTTTTGGCAAAAAGATAGAAGAGTTTATATCTGGAGCCTTTGTTCTCTCCAGCCAACTTTTCCTTTCCTCCTTCATTATTCTGAAGTGAAGGTCATAGGTACACAAGATGGTAGAAGACTAACAATCATCTGCATGTCTGAAAATATCTAATAGTGGCCCTGCATGGTTCACATGTAAAGCCAGGATAGTCTGCGGTTGCCATATATAGTTTGGCCTTGATCAATTTTACAATCCCAAACACACTATATTCCATCTTCGTTTTCCTCCTACAGTATTGAGAAATGGAGCTGCTGACTGCAACTTTATTGCCTGGCCTTACAACTCTCCTGTTGCTCTTTGGGCTTCTGTTCTCATCTGCAGAGGCATTCTGTACAGTACAAGTGGATTTAAAATATTCTGCTATGCTATTTTCATGTTGTAAAATACAGGAAATTCTGTGGAAGCAAAGAATGCGCTTACTTACTCCCCCTCTGTTTTTGCATTGTGTGACAGCTGTGTGTGTGTCTATTGTGTTACCTTTCTTGATGGTGGCTATTGGTGATTTGGAGGCATCCATTCAGGCTGCTTCCTGGATGAACCCATCACACCTAAGCAGGGCCTCTAGATGGGAAGTTTTTCCACTGTAGCAGTGAACTGTATGCTCACTGGCAATTTTAAAGGCTTGTAAGATTAACCAGAGAACCTGGTAATTTATTCAGGCAGTAAGTATTGCCATTGATGTAATTTCTCCAAAATCATTAGATAATTAGACATTACCCATCAACTCCAAGCATTTGGTTAATTTGATTTTTTTTAATGGTTTTGTTACTCATTCTAATTATATAATGGGAATAGTTTCTGTGCAAAAAGTATGGCATGAGAGCATGCTTTCCTGTGACTGATCACTTGCATACGGTACATGAAATATCAAGGTACTACATACATCTATCTGGATTTTAAATTCTTTTCTAAGGGAAGTATAACAGCACTGTAGCATTGACCTCATAACATAACATGCTTTTCAGAACAATGTATATAGAAAACTAATCTTGATTTTTTGCAATATTTCTAATGCCCATTAATATGTCTTAATTTTAAGGCTGAAAATATTTAAGTATATTGCACATACATGCTAACAAGTTTATTTCCACTGCAACTTGCAAATGCAAGATTGTTAAAAAACAAAAACAAAGGGAAGGGGGAATCCGAAACAGGATTTTTAAATGTAGCTTTTTAAAATCTGTATGAGTTAAAACAGATTTTTAAAAGGATTTTAATTGTTTTGTTTTCAGTCTTCTCTAAATTATGTAAATGGTGGTATGTGTTATATGCTGGATAAAATGTACATACTTGTTATCTTTTGTGTTTTTCTGTAATATATATATATACACATACACAAATATACATACATATCTCAAGATGTGCACTTGTATTATAATAACTATTCCCAGTTTTAGGGGAACTTTGTGCAATAAATACAAGATTGTCCCTTTAGTTGCTAGTTGTTAACATTGTCTTATTTTATTCAGGGTGGCAGACTGTTGGTGGAGAATGCCCTAATCTAGAATTATTTCAGACGTATCGAAGTCCCATGCCTTCTGTACCTGCATCAGTGTCACAGGCACACACAGAAGGCCCGGGCTTGGGTTGTGATGCATTTCGACCTCCATCCTGCGGTCCTGCTGCAAGTAAAGCTGCCGAGCTATTTATGAATCAAAGGGGGAAATGCGTGTCAGGAATATGAATTGGCATTATCGGTGTTTTTTTTTTTTTTAGGAGACTTTTATTGCTCACCTTGGATTTCGGACAGATCCAAGGCTGAATGTGACCTTTGCCATTTCCGACCACTGCTGCTTTCACGGGTGGTTCAGAGCCCACCTCTTTCTTCCCAGACACCTTCAGAACCAGCTCTCTGAGAAGAAAAGCAGCATGATCAGATTGTCTTGGGCAGCATCACCTGGGCCCCCCACATTTTCCTTGAGCAGGCTGATATTTCCTTAGCACATTTCTGCAGTGCTTCAGGTTGAGGCCTCACCTTTTATGGGGGACATCTGACTGCATTGCAACTATTTCTGAGGTGGTGTTTCAAATGTTGAGCAATGCTGCCCTTACGGATAGGAAAACAAGAGTTTTGTCCTAAATAATTATCTATGAATGGAGGAGAAAATTGTTTGTTTAACTTGGTTTGGGAAGCGCAAATGGATAATTCTAGCAGTGATTCTTTCTGGGCATGGATGTGCTAAGAGTTTGTTGTGTTGGGAAGAAATTCAGGAAATGTTCTCCAGGTCAGGGATCTGCTTCTTTCTTAAAGCTTCATTCAGCGCTTCTGGCTGCAATACTGGAGCACAACTTTTATTCTATTCCCTTCTGCTGTTTTTTTTTCCCGCCTGAGTGAAGAATAAATGGTTATTGTTATTACTACAGCAAGTTTTTAAATAATAGATTCTGGCCATTCAAAACATTTTCCATACTTTCTCCCAGTACAGTAACACTTGCCTTAGTCCCTTGTAAAGGAAGGGTGAGACCTGGTGAGGGCGACTAGCCTAAGAGTTACTGACACTGTGGCTGGGTTAAATACTACATTAAGCATGTTGTCTAAACCCAGCCATTGTAGTTTGTGAGCCATAAATTGTGATGACAATTGCAATTAATTTCACACTAATGATTATAGTTTATTTTCATTTATTCACAGTATTTATTTATCTCCACAATTTATTAGGATTCTAAGTGATATACAACACCTCAGATAGATAAAACAATATGGTAACATTATAATACAATATAATACAAATTAGTAAAAATCCATTCTGGCACCAGTAGCACCACACTGATCAATCCTCCAACGGCCCTCCAGAAAATCTAAATTTTTACAATCTTCCAGAAGGCCCTGAAAGTGGGAGCTCAAAGGGTCAAGCTAGCCCAAAGGAGGGGAGCGCCCATCAAACATCCCTTACACCTTCTCCCCAGCAGGCATCCTCTGATCACCCACATTGGGGAGACAGAATCTACCTGTAAGAGGCAGTTTCTTAGATGCCCAGGCCACGAGCCATATAGGACTTTATAAGAAGTCATCTGCACCTAGAATTACACTCAGAAACACACCAACAGCCATCACAGCTCCCACAGTGTAATGGTATATAGGTAGTCCTCAACTTATGACCACAATTGGGACTGGAACTTTTGTCACTAAGTGATGTGGTCATTAAGTGAATTGTGCCCAATTTTATGAACTTTTTGAGCCAGTCATTAAGCAAATCATGCAGTCATTAAGTGAAACTGGCTTCCCCCATTGACTTTGCTTGTCGGAAGCCCTGGGAAGGTCACAAATGGTGATCACGTGACCCCAAGATGCTGCAACCATCATAACATGCTGGTTGCCAAGTGTCCAAATTTTGATCACATGACCACAGGGATGCTGCAACAATCTTAAGTGCAAGGACCAGTGGTAAGTCACTTTTTTCAGTGCCATCATAACTTTGAATGGTCATTAAATGAATGGTCGTAAGTTGAGGACTACCTGTAATGTGGCAGTGCTCAGCTGCCCAAGAAGCATGTGGTGCTATATTTGGACTGGCTGAAGCTTCCAAGTGATTCTCAGAAGCAGACCCATATATACAGTGAATTATAGTAATCCAGTGGCAAAATGCCAAGGCTATGAGTGATGGTTCTCACTGCATCCTGATCCAAATTATGCCGCATTTGATGCATCAGCTGGAACTAAGCAAAGGCCATCCTGGCCACAGCTTCTACCTTCTTATCAGGTTGGAAGAGTGAATCCAGAAGGGCCCCCAAGTTGCTAGTTTACTACCTCTGAGGAAACATAACTCCATCAAGAGTCAATATTAGTAATCTCCTGGACTTGGTAGATTTTTTTTAATTAATAGCCAGTCTACCTTGCTTGGGCTGAGACTGTGCCTGTCATTCCTCCCCATCCAAGTCCAGACAGTCTCCAGCTACTGCTGCCTCCCCCATTTGGCCCAGGGTTAAATTAGTGCAATCCCCACCTATGTCTTGTGTGGGAAATAATGAATGAATGCTGGGAATTAATTGGGAAAGTAATTTAGATAATTTAGTAATTCTCTAAATGGTAGAGAATATGTCTTGCCTGCAGAGGAAGCTGGGTTTAATCCCTAGCACCACCACTTATAAAATCAGGCATCTGATGATGGAAAAGATGGAGAACTATTGCAAAACAGAGTGGATGATACTGAGGTAAATGGACAAAGAGTGGTAAAGGAAAATAACCACATCAAGGAAGGGTAACATGTGGTCCACACATGATGTTGAATTTTGACCCCCATCAGCTCGCTCAAGCATGGCCAATGGTCAGCAGCGTTGGGACTTACATAGAAATAAATCTGTTTTTAATTGTGTTTTCTATGAACTAGGATTACCTACGTATGTTCTTCTGGCATATAATGTTCAGGAAAAGTTGGAAGCCATGGCTCAGGGCTCTCCAACTGTCTGGGACCAGTTGGCATCTCTGGAGTTTTGAGAACATGTTATAATCATTCTTACTATGGTAGGCAGGTGCAATCATAAAACATCCATTTACCAGAAGACCAGATGGTGAACATCACTCCCCTACGCTTTCTATCATTCCCAAATGCTCCCTACCATCGCAGGGCATCTTTTATTTTTGCCCCTCTGGGCAGATTGATGCTTCCAGGTAAAACACTGGGCTGCAGCCAAGCATAATTTTAATTTCTAAAAATGCCTTTGGAATGAGGACCAGAGACATCTTTGGAAATGAAGATTATGCTTGAGGGTTGTGCTTTGCTTGATAACGTGCTACTTTTCCTTTTTGCAGTTATTCATTTTTTAAAAAAACAAATGTAGAAGGGAAGCTAATAAGTCAAGAGAGGTGTCTGGGGACACATGGATACCCATGGATGCTACACAGGGGGCCCAGCACACAGCTTCTTGGTTGTGTATTTGTTAAATTTATACCTTGTTTTCATTCAGGGCCTGAAAGTTGCAGAACTCCGTCCCCCAGGTTTTTTACCCCCCATAACTAATCTATGAGATATATTGGGCTGAGAGATAATAACAAAATCACCAATGAGCTTCCATAGCTATCTACCTTATCCTAGACAAAGACCTTATCACTACAGTACATACACCTTTTCTATCCCTCAATCTCACTTTTTTTTTTTTTTAAAAAAAAAGTACCATTGCAATAGAAATGCTAATGGAGGCCATGAGAGAGTGATGAGCCGAGACCCGAGTATCCAGAAAGAAACTATAGATAGGTCTCATTCCCAATTGTATAGCTGATTTTTCAAAGAGTGTGAAATTCCATCCTAAACAGTTGTCCAAGAACACATTTGTTTCGTTTGAAATACAGTAAGTCATGACACGTGGCCCATGACTCGTCTCAACGTGTGATAACTTTCCTTTTCAATGGCCACAGAATGTACAATGAATATAGAAGATCAGCTTACCAAGTACTGAAAGCTAAATGCAGTTTCTGATCATAGGAGGGGCTCTCCATGTAACTGACGTAATGTCTTCTTGAAGACTATCTTAGAATACTTTTCAATTATCAATGTCTTGTTTACCTCAAATTTACCTTAAATAAGTTTATCTTAAATCTGATAGAAAAAGATCATAAACCCAGTCTGTATCTTCCAAGGAAGTCTACAGGTTTGTTTAAAACAAGAATTTAAAATACTTCAGATCCCTTACTTGGAAGCACTGAAATTATTTCAGAATTATTTGTTTCCCTGTACTAAGTAATTAAAAGGAAACAATGATAGCTGACTTATTTAGATTAATCTGAACAACAGCCATATTCATGACTGGATATGCTCCTTTTAGTACAATTTTGGGTAAGGGAATAATAAGGAATTCCTAGAAATATAAATCAGTTCTTTTTCTAAGTTTCCTGACAGAATGACCTATAGTGCACAGAGACACTGCCCCGGCAAGGGATCCTCACAAATACTGAATTGTATGTTATCTGTGCTTCAGGGAGATAGCTGGAGCATTCTTCAAGCTTCTTACTTGGACCACGTTGCATAGGAGGACATAGAACTTCAGAACAAAGAGCCTCTTGTTCATACTTGGAGTTTTCAGTATGATGAAAACATACATGAGGAACTTCAGCAAAGCTGACACAATAGAACCAAGTTGCAAAATCACAAGAAATGCCCCATGAACAATAGCTATGTAATTTCTTACAGCATGGTTCAGAGTTGATACATTTTCTGTAGCCTCTCAAATCCCCAGAGACATCAAGAATATAACATCCCAGCTGGATCAGATCAAATGCCTTTCCCAATTTAATGTACTCCATATGTTCTGAGGCTACTATTCCCAAAATTCCCAGACAGTATGGTCTATCTGCTCCAGTATCCTTGATCATAAATGGTCTACAAAATGTCTAACTTTAGCTCATAACATAAGGATAATAGCACCTTCCCAATTGTTCCCCAGTAATAATATTCAGAGGCATAGCCACCTATTGTTTTGAATCAATTAGTCCCCTTTAAAATAGAATAATAATAATTGCAGCTTGAACTAAGAATGTAAAAGAATTCTGCAATGGAATAAACAATAGCAGAGATTAGTAACTTCCCCATTTCATTTCATTATTGCCTTATTTCCTGGAATCAAAATCTTTATTACAGTCTTTGACCAGCAGACATTTCCTGTAAAATTGCTCCGCATACAGCACTTCCACAAGTAATAATTGTATGTAGGTATATTAAAATTATTTGTACTTCTAAGAAATCAAATCCCCAGTGCCCTAATTTATTTTTCTCCTGTTTTTTCTAATCAAAACTATAAGAAATTACAAGATCAAAGATCAGCTCCTGAAAATGGCTACATAAACAGAGAAGTTTTACCAATCTACATTCCCAGGAAAACAAATGCAGTTTCTCTATGAACAGTATAAAAAAGTGCTTCCTTCTTTTGTCTAAGTCTATGGCTCCAAGTAATCAAAATACTGGAGTATTTTTGAAAGAAGGAAGAGAAATTCTTTCTACCTCTTTTTTTTTTTTTGCCACTTTTTTTTTCTTCAGCCTTTTAAAAACAGTGCTTCCCTTTCGTGTACAAAGCAAAGTGAAAACTCTGTCAACAGGTGGAGAAAAAGTATATCCTTGTATAATAAAAGATATTTGTTTGTTGAATAAAAGTACCACAGCTGCTGATGCTAGATAACTATAAGCTGTCCTCATCCCTTCCTCATGGCTGCTTCTGAATCTCTGGGCATTTGTCACCTTTTCGATGGGTTGAGATGAAAGGCTATCAACAACGCTACCTTCACACGTTTGAAGTTTAGAATATAATGTTGTTTGATGCAGTGGTAGTTAAAGGCACTGAGCTCGATACCAGGAGACCTTAGTCCCACCTTAGGCGCAAAGCCAGCTGCGCGACCTTGGGCCAGTCCCCCTCTCTCAGCCCTTCAGAAGGAGGCAAAGGCCAACCACTTCTGAAAAATGTTGCCAAGAAAACTGTATGGATTTGCATGTAGGAGTCAAGACTAACCTGGAGGCACAAAATAAATAAATAAGCCCCATATAAAGTGTTCTCTGTGTTCTTAAACAGCAATCAACATACCCAAATATGTTTGGCTATTCTTTTTAATAGCATGCAAATCAATCAATCAGTAGCTAGAAGAAACAAAACAAAACAAAACCAAAATAGCAGGGATACAGTAGAACACAGTCGGTTCATAAAAGGCAAAAAATAGCCCAATTGCTCTTTTTAAAGGGGCTGGATAAAAGACACAAGTGACCTGTGTGAGCATCAAGCTGACTCTTCCACAAAACCTGCAGCCTGCACCAAGCCACACTTTATTCCCAGAGGAGAAGCAAGGATGATGGGACCTCCTTGTTCCACATACAAAAGCCAACTGTCAGTTGAATCTTGCTGCGGGGAAAACCTGCAGAACCTCAGGAAGCTAGAAGGAAGGGGGAAGGACCCCCACCCTAGAAGCTGTTGCTTACTGCAGTGATCTCTCTGCTTAATCAGGGTTGAGGACCCCATCACTGTTTGAGAAGCCCTTCATGAGGGTTTTTTATATCTGATAGAGACATGCAGATAAAGCATTCCAGAAAAGAGTTCAAAGCAAAAAAGGAAAAATGGGTAGAAAATACATTTGTCATCCCTCTGTACTGAAATTTTACAAAACAAAATACAACATTAGAAATGGGAGAAGAAAGAAACTTATCATGCTTGTTATACAACTTCAGTAGAAAGGCAATATTGACCAGCTGCAGAAGCTGAGAATTCAGAAAACAAATCCTGGTTATCCTATCTATCTACCATCTATCTCTACCTATCTATTATCTATCATCTCTCTCTTCCTCTCTCTCTCTCCCTCTCTCTCTCTCTCTGTACTGTTGGTAAATATAACAACCAGAAGATATGATGAAGTACAACCAAAAATATAACAGTCCTAATAAAATCAGAAGAGAATATACAAAATATTGATTAAATGAGTGACATTTGCAGAAACTAAAAATATATCCAAAAAGTGTAGAACTAACTCAATCGTTTAACATTAAATCTAGCCATATAGACCATCGATTGCTGTATCTTCTCAGCTTTGGTACAATATGTTCCAACAATATGATGGAGATTTTAATAAAAGGAATTTAGTTTAAGTTTGTTTATAAATCAAATACCTTGATGTAAGCTCTTCTGTCATTTTTCATTTCATTTCCAATTTTATATTTAATTTTGAAGAAAAGTCAAATCATTATGATGTTTGCAACCTTAATATCTGAAATTGACTTTTTCTTAAAAAAAAAAAACCCAACCCTGCTTATGAGCAAGTATTTTGAGCATAATGTGTGTGGGAAAGCAATATACAAAAGAAAGTCATTTGAACGGTGGTCTTGAGCAGCATCCTGTGGAGAAAGATCACTAACAGAAGGCCAAGCAAAAGTACCTGTTGCTTTTATGGTGGCGGGGGGGGGGGGGGAGCATCTGACCTCGCATGGGTTGGCTGCTCTACTGCTTTACTCCTCCCTCAAGCGGTCTTCTTTACTGCAGTGAGCCTCTGGCATCTTAGTGAAGCCACATCAGCACATCTGCTGCAGAAAGATGGGAAAAGGCTTGAGTCTGCCCACCCAGCTATGTGACCCCACGATCTCATCTCCTGCACTTTTCGGTCAATAGGATTTATAGTTTCATATCCTATCTTATAAATCAGAATTGTTGTCAGTGAGGCTGAGCACCCCACTGCCTTTCTCCACATCTGGTTCATAACAACTCTTTTACCATTTCCTTTTGATGTGCTTTTTAACCTTCCTTCCAAAAGAGTCACTTCCCTTTCTACAGCCTTGGTTACAGGAATGCTAAGCGGAAACTACTTGGAACCATTAGAGGTCAGAAGTTGCATCTAAGATTTGCAAATTGTGGTTTCTTTCCTTGTCCAATTTGGCTTATGCAATATGCCCCAGTTCTCCAGGTTCAAAATCATTTTTGACTGCACGTAGACAGAATGATTGGCAATCCTTGTGATCTTGTGTAGAAAAGTCAGCAAAAAAAAAAAAGGAATTTTAGATAACTGCAACTGTAGTTGTCCATTCTTGTTTTTTCTCCCTAATGTAAATTCATGTGATCTGAAGTATCTTACTTGTTTATCATGCTGTTTTCCAGATCCCAACCCATCTGTTTTCCAAGACTCTGCAATGCATGTTTAATAACATCAGAATATGTTCACTATTTTTGCAGGTGTATTCTGACATTTTTGGCATTTCTACTCTGGGTTGTGTGCTTATTTTGGGCTCGATTGCTTTAGATTGGCCAAAGCTGAAAGTTTATTGCTGCTGTCCTGCTCTCCATGGATCTGAGCCTGCAAGGGTCATAAACTAACCATAGCTGATTGTCCTTTGCTGGTCCCTTCACCACTCTCCTCAAGAAAATGGAGCACCTTACAAGTGCTTTACTCCCTTCCTCCTGTGTTGCCCTGGACAGTGATGAGAGAAGATAGATTAAAAAGAATATACCTATGGTGGTACAGCAGTAAATCTGTTTAAGACCTAAAACGTAATTTGTTAAGGTTATTTGACAATACTGAAGTTTGATCAAACTGCTGTTGCTTTGATGTTCTAGGACAGAAGGGGGAGCTTTAAGGACATTTTTTAAGGCAATAGTAATCCTCCACCGAAAAGCAGCAGCTTTTTTTCCTTAATACAAAGTGCTATACAGTACTGTACTGAATCTTTTTTTCAGTGTCAGATCACTCCCTCTAGTGATGAAAAAAAGCTCTACAAGGTTTTCCCCCATGTTTTTCAATAGATACATGGTGGCAATTTGCGGTTTCTGAGATGCTTGCAGCTCCTGAATTCCTCTTTTGTAAGCTTTGGGCTCCCTCTTTGGTGAAATAAAAAGCAGTTTCCTTCCAGGTTGAGACTGTAAACAAATGAAAGCAGTAGCATAAGCCCTTAAATCAACACATCTTTGCTAAAAAAAGAAAAAGAAACCCTCCCAAACTAATCTCACCAAATCCAGTCCCATATACTATCTTTTGTTATGATCCCACTCTATCCACATCTGTGCTCACTCTGATTTCTATTTCTGTTGAAGTGAATGGAGAATGGAGAATGCACACACACACACACATGTATATATGTATATATAGTTTGGATGTCAAAGCAGGATAGACAGTTGAGGGCCTCATATAGAACTGGCTGAATACTTAAGGTGACCTCCATGTATATAGTCTGCATAAACCATTGCTGATTTTGTCCATCATTTATTTGAAAAAAATGGAGAAAAGGACTGCATTCATCACTTGTAAATCAATTATCTTTGATTTCTACACTAAGATGATTGGTTATCGGTGATGATCAGGTTACTATGTATATGAAGATTTGATTTTAACGTGGTCAGACGACGGACTGGATTCCTGTGTTTTACGATGGGATGAGCTGTTTTTGTGGTTAATAGCCCCAAAATCCCTTTTACCACACTAGTTTGCTAAATATACTATGCTTTCTTGGTGTAGGCTATCAGCTTTTCCATAACAATACATGTAGCACACTAGGCAATGCCTCTTCCCTTACTCTTTCTGATCCTATTCATGGAGAAACACTGAATTTTCTACAGCATATGAAATGCACTTGATCCTGATATAAATAAGCAGGTTTTTAAGCAGTAGGTTTATTTACAGCAGGGAAACTGCATAAACATGTACAATGCTTACTCTTTACAGATGACAGCAAAAGATATGTAAATGCTCTTTTACTGCATAGATTAATATGTAACGCAGATGAATTTTTCAGGGAAACATCCAGAGAGAACATGGTAATTATAGCTGTGTAGCTTGTGCTCCAATTATTAATTACTGTATTCACTTTATTTCAACTTTCCATTTTTCTCAAATAGTGCAAATAATTAAATGAAGGCCTTGTGCGTTGTCATTTTAAGCTGCATTTCTGGGAAAGTTAAAATTCTGCTGAAACTCATCCACCTCCAGGAATATACATGGAAAATAAATGTGTTAATCACTCCTGAAATAAGAAACTAATGAAGGGAAAACAAAGCTATGAATACATTTGATATTATTTTATAAAGTCTTAAACCTTTACAGGTAAGAAATCTTCTTTTGTAGAACCAAACTGCTTTGGAAAGATTCTGTTTTCTCAGCAACTCTGTTCCATGTGAAATAAAACACTAGCTTGATTATTTGGGCAACAGAACTGATTAAAATACAAATGAGGATTTTTTGCAGCATACAGTATAATTCAGCCTTCTAGACAGTCTACCCCCCAGACATGTAGATTCCAATTCCCAAAATTCTCAGCCAGGGCCATCTCATGAGTAGTTGGATTGGGGAAAGTTGTTGTCATCCTATATATATGATATCTAACTAGAATTACTCCCAGATATCTAATTACAATCAATACAATAAAGCATATGGATCTGTTGAGTATTGGAGTCCTTGGGGTTCTCTGACCTTGGCTCTTTTCTTGCAAATGTTACATTACCCGGCTAGGTAACATCTTCAGTGCTACAATGGGATGGGGTGCAAAACAAAAACAAAATAAAAATAAACCCCCACCCTTACCAGCACTGGCAGCCAGGCCACAGCACATAAATAGAGAGCAAACCCCATTCCACTCTAGCACTGAAGACGCTACCTAGCCAGGTAACGAAACGTTTGCAAGAAAAGAACCAAGCTCAGAGAACCCCGAGAACTCCACAGTTGAACCCTGAGCTACACATATTCACTGCTATTGGTGCGTGGGTATGTGTCATTTATTGATACAAGTAGCATTCAAAAAGCATTGAACTCCCCTTATTTTATGGGAATTGATCCAAGCATATCTAGATGTTCTGAGATTCTCTAGCCCTGTGGTAGACAGTCCTGCCTCCTCCAAACTGCTTCCTTTGTGCACTTCATTTATTCATTCACTCAGACTTGAATGCCCCCTCAGCCTATGCATCCCAGGGAGCTTACACTACAGGGCAATACAAAAACCATCTGGTATAAAAACAAAGCAAACATGAAAAGATCAAATACAATCAACCCATTGAGTTCAGCAGAAAGACCCTTGCTATCTTTTGAAATAAAATAAGAACTGAAAGAAAGCTTTTTCCCAAACAATGCTAATAAAAATATCACTATTTTATTTTGCTTTGGCCACCTGGCACATTTCTATCTATCTATCTATCTATCTATCTATCTATCTATCTATCTATCTATCTATCTATCATTTATCATCTATTCATTCATTCATTCATTCATTCATTCATTCATTCATTCATTCATTCATTCAATCTGTATGGCCACCCATCTCAACAAGTGACTCTGGGCAGTGAACAAAAGTAAAAATAAAATAAAACAATTACAATAATAGAAAAATTAAAATACATAGCAGCTGAGAATGAATCCTACACCATAATCACTAATATAACCAAGAAATGGGTCCCTGCACACACTTGGAGCCCCTGGCCTGGGCACTGAGCCAGGTCTTTAAGGACTATTACTTTCAGGCTGTTTGTAATTGTATTATCTTGAAGGAAACTGCCCTGGGGGCAATGGAGATCTGGGGGAGGGTGCTAAGGTCAAACTTCCTTGCTAATCAACTCTTTGATCATATCTCTAAGAGCCGTGATCCACATATTGCAAAGTTATACATAAAACAGCTGAAATGCATCTTATCCATAGCAACATTTTGTTATTTGAAAAAGCTCTTCTTGAAAACATGCTATTGCGTAATCATGTCTCATTGTAAAAGCAATGACACTTTAGCTACTGGGGAAGAATTCCTAATGATTTATATTTTTATATACAGTAATATAAAAATTTATTATTTTTATAATTTATAAAATATAATTTATATTTTAGAAATATAATTTTTATATTTATAAAAGCAAATTCCTAGATTTGCTTTTATAAACCATACTCACAGGATTATGATCCGAAAAAGTTTTTGGCAGTACCTCTACTTTAGAAACACTAGTAGTCAAATTCTTTGAAATCCAGATCATATCTATTCTTGAAAAGGATCTATGTCTTTCTAAAAAGTAGGTATACTTTCTTGAACTGCCATTTTTCTGTCTCCATAGATCAACCAATCCTAAATTGTCCATCAAATTAAAAAAAAATGGTAATTTGCCTTGAGTAATTTTAATATTTTTCTCAGAAGTTCTATCCAGTTATAGGGAGACCACTCCATTCCAGTCCCCCATCAAACATCAATTTTCATAAGAGAAACCTATTAGTCTCTCCATAAGTCCTTTATAAGACAGTAGTTTATCCTCATTTGGGGCATAAATTCCCAATATCAAAGTCCTGGTTCCATGCAAATTAACTTCCACCCCAACAAATCTACCATGCTCATCAGTCAGTACAAGTTCTGGTTTTAGTTGGGGAATGCAAAACAACTCATTTCTTTTTTTAGTTCCTGCTGAAATAAATTCTTCACCCAAATTTTTATAAATCAAATATTTTATGTCCTTTTTTCTGATATGTGTCTCTTGTAGGCAAATGGTATCTTATTTTTAATTTTTTCAAATAATGATTTTTTTCTCTCTCTTGAGGAGCATTTGTTCTGTTTATATTCCACATTAAGCATTTGACATCTATAATCAAGCCAAAAATTTAGAAAAATCAATACCTGTAGTTCTGGATTTGCATAATGTAGTAGAATGTATCTGCTTGGACAAGCTACTATATATAAACAGCCAGCAAATTCCACTCCCCAATGCACTGATGATGTTACTTATCCAGGTAATAAAATGTCTGAATGAAGAGAATTAAGCTCAGAGAACACTAAGAAGCTAATAGTCGAATATAATTTGCTTTGCTATGATTATATTTGCTGTTTTCCAAGTTATTATAACATGCTAAGCCAATGGCAAATGCATCACATTATAGCTGAGGCACAGAGAGCAATTGCACATGACTTGGAATTCCAGATATCTTTCTCCAGGCATTGATATTTTAACACCCTCCCACTGGGGGGGGGGGGAGAAAGGGAGGGAATACATATAAAAATCAGGAAGGAAGAAGGTCTATTTCAACTTTTCCCTTCTAATTTTCCACTGAAAATCCTTGCCCAGCTATTGCTACTCAATAAAAAAGATATGGATATCATTATTACCCATCCCCCTTGGTGGAAATATAGTGGAGAAGTAAGTCTACTGAGAATGAGAAAATAGAGAGGAGCAAAGAACTCTTACTTTCACACTCCAATATAATTTATGGACATTCCAAACTCTATATAACATGAAAACATAGATTCATATTGTAAGTTATGCTTCCATACAGATGGATCAGACCCATTTTCTGAAATTATTTCACTGCTTCCTTCCTATTTTATTTTTGTTTAATAAAAGTTGAGATATTTGTCAAGTAAAATATATAAGAGAAGCGGGAGAAAGTAGAGAGAAAGACAACAGAAGAAGCAGAAATAGAAACAGGAACAGCTAGTTTTGTCTGGAGCTCCTTTTTTTTATGATTAGAATGAGTTGCTAGTTAATATATATATCTATGCAGACTTCTTGTGGATCTGGTTTCTATGGGTGGAACACTGAACACTGAATTTGCCAGTTAGTATCAGAACATGAATCATTCAGTCTTATGATCTTCTCCTTCCCATTTTTTTCACTGTACACACTCCCATTGCTCTGTTCTGCCATATAAATGACCACATCATGTATGGTTCTATTTTATACATGTATGTAAAGCGCTAAATCCCTTATTTAGAAATTATGCCATAGGACAGAACTGGTTTACCAGCATATAAAAGCTCCAATCTTATCCCTTCCTATGCAGAAATAAACTGCATTGGACCTGAAGGGATTTAATTTTGAGCACATTTTTAGGAATAGCTCCCTTGGAAGATAAGGCTGCATCCCAGATACCAGGATCCATTAAATGTTTGCTTCCTAATGTTGCTTGCTTATAACCTCCACTTTTAATAAGGATGACTTAAGAACCAAAAGTTTCCCCTGCTTATATTGGTTTGGAAGGTACCTCGGAGAACAACTACTCCAATCTCCAGCTCCATGCACTATTACAGCATGTGTGACAGATGGCCATCCAGACTCTGTTTAAACACCTCCAGTGAATGATATTCCCTCACCTCCTGAGACAGTCTGTTCCATTCTTGAACAGCTCTCACTGTTAGGAAAATTTGCCTGATGTCCAGCTAAACTGTAGTTCTGTGTAATTCACATCCATTGCTTCTTGTCCTCTCTTCTGGAACAATGCTGAACAATTCTGCCTTGTCTTCTACATGACAGCCTTTCAGATACTTGTAGACAGCTATCATGTCTGGGCTCAACATATCTAACACCTCCAAACTTTCTTCATATGCTTTTCTTTCTATGCTAGGTGTTGTCTGACCAATGCAGAAGACAGAGGAAAATGACTTGTCTTGATTTGTGCTCACTGGAAATAACTTTCAGACACACAGCAGATTGTACTATAAAATAATGAATGAAGATCATTCATTTTGTCTAATCACTGGACTTCTGTGCATATCCACTGAATAGAAAACATCTTTATAGATGTATGGAAATAACCTTGAGAAAATGATTAAAACCGTTCGTGTAAGGAGAATGTTTCATATTGGAGAGACTAAGCATGCTTTTAAAAAATCATGCATGACTCACAATCAAACTGATGATTTCATGCCTATCCTTTTGTTTTGCTGTTACCCGTCAGTCACCACCATTGTTACATCACCCCTAGCTTCCTTCCTCTAGTGTTTTAATACAATTGTTTAACCAGATTATCTTCCTTTACATGATGCTCCAACTCGTTTTTGGGTTAATACAGCTGTTCTGCCTAGGTGTGTTTCAGCTGCTTTGAAATTACAACTCCCATATTGGCCAGGAAATTCAGAAACTATAGACCATGGTTTAGTACATCCCCTCCCCTCCCCCCACCCTGCCCCAAACTCCAAATTATTTCCATTTGTCAGTAGGGTTTTATATATGATCTGGATTATCTGGACCCTTTTCAGTCAGGATTCAGGCCAGGCTATAGTACTGAGGCAGCATTGGTCGCACTTGTGGATGACCTTTGGAGAGCTCAGGATGGGGGTGGTGTGTCCATCCTGGCCCTTCTGGATCTCTCAGTGGCTTTTAATACCATCAACCATGGTATCTTGCTGGACTGGCTCCAGGGATTGGGAATGGAGGGTCCTGTTTTGCAGTGGTTCTCCTCCTTTCTCCATGCCCGGTACCAGTCAGCGCTGGTGGGGGAGGAGAGGTTTAGCCCTAGACCCCTATTATGTGGGGTGCCTTAGGGTTCAAGTCTCTTTCCCTCCTATTTAACGTCTACATGAAGCCGCTGGGAGAGGTCATCCGCCAGCATAGGTTTGGTATCATCAGTATGCTGATGATACCCAATTATACTTCTCTACCCCATGCCGGGCAAGTGTTGCTGTTCAGGTGCTAGCTCAGTGCCTGGAGGTTGTAAGGGCCTGAATGGGAAGAAACCAGTTGTGACTCAATCGTAGCAAGACTAAGTGGTGGTGGGCTTTTAGACCTTGGGGGTCAGGAGAGATAACATCCCTGACTCTGGACAGGGTAACATTCTAGATCTGGTGCGCAATTTGGGGGTCCTCTTGGACTCACAGTTCCTGCTGGAAGAGCAGGTGGCAGCTGTGGCCAGGAAGGCCTTTGCACAAATCCATCTTGTGCACCAATTGCACCCATTCCTGGACCAGGAGGCCTTGCTAACAGTCACTCATGCCTTAATCACTTCCCATTTGGATAACTGCAAAGCACTCTACATAGGGCTGCCCTTGAAGACCATCCAGAAGCTGCAACTGGTCGAGAATGCAGCGGCATGTGCAGTTTTGGGTGCCCCAAAGTTCACCCAAGTAACACCACTGCTGTATGAGCTGCACTGGCTTCCAGTTGCTTTCCAGGTGCAATTCAAGGTGCTGGTTATCACCTTTAAAGCCCTACATGGCACAGGGCCAGGTTACTTGCAGAACCGACTTTTCCTGAGGGATCTGCCTGGTTAGATAGGGTGGGTGTGCTCCAGGTCCCCTCCCTTAAATGTTGCCATCTGATAGGACTTTGGAGGCACACCTTCTTGGTGGCCGCCCCAGCCCTTTGAAACAGCCTCCCACCTGAAATCCAAGGGATCCCTACTCTTTTAGCCTTCTGGAGGGCTGTAAAAACTTGGCTCTTCCCCCAAGCTTTGGGATAGGATGGGGGTTAAGCTGGGAGGATGTTTGGTCTGGCGCCTGGGATACCTTTGTTCTTAACCATGTTTTATGGATTTTGTGAGCAGCCTAGAGTCATTGTATGAGATAGGCGGCCATTTAAGTCCTGAAAATACATACATACATACATATATACATAAAATATTCACAGGGCCAACCAGCAGTGTCTGCGGGATCTTACTGCATTTATCAGTCCTCCCCAATCAATGGCACTAGAGCCATCAAATGTTCAGAGAAAATGCTGATGTATTGTAAATGGAATATTTACTGAATGTACTTAGATAATGTATTTCTCCCCATCATTTTCTGTTTTTGCTTTATGGTTGCCATTGTTTTGATTCATGGACTTGCAACAGTCCACATTAGAAGATTAGGCTTAGAAAATTAGTGGTCACCTTAGCTGAAAGAAAATAGTGAAAGTGTAATTTCATCCTACTTCCTGCTTTTTTCTCTACATTGCCAAGTAAAATGAATACTAGGTGTATATCTCATCTTTGGCTGAGGTCCAAATCCCAAGGCAAAGTACAGGAAATCAGAGGGATTTCCATTTAGTGGGTGCAGAGTGAACAGGTCCAAACCTGCTGCATTTGAATTCTGCATCTGTACAAAACTCCACTTACAAACACAAAGTGCCATCAAACTGTTAAGCTGTGTCAAAAAAGGGAGAAAGTACAGTGTTGTGAAAGGAAAATAATAAATTGACAGACAGGACTGCCTTAATTCAGAGTAAGACTTTTGATCAGACACCACTGGTTGCCCCTAACCACAGCCTTAGGAAAGTGGAGAGACCTTGTGGATTAAGAGAAACTTTTATTTTTACCAATCACACCATCTAATTGTCATCAATGTTATTGTTCTGAACAGCTGTGTGATCATGTTGTGTAAACTGAATTACTAGCATACCTACCTTAGTAACTTTTCATTTTATGGAAAAGATCAGAGAGTTAATTCCTTATACTTCCATCTCAGTCTTTGTTGATTAGTTCCACTAGATTCAGGATTGTCATTATTTATGCAATATTCCTCCACTGGTACATTTCATGCCCCCCCCCCCAACCATAGCAGCTGTTTGGCTGAATTTATTTTTGCCCTCAAATAACATGTGATGTACAGTTTTGCTTTTTAATGAACTCAAGGTTTTAAAATAGCATAATTCAAAGAACCCTTTCATGAAATTTGACAGACTTCATCCTCTTCTAAAGTCACATTTGCAAGTTCAATCTCATTCATGTAAAACACAAAGTTACAGTTGTTTGATCTTTTCCCAGTGTAGATTGTGTAAGATCACAATTCCATATCTTGCTCCATAGTTAAGTGCTTCAGGAACTCAGTATCAGATCCCCCAACCAGGTAGTCTCTGCATTTGCCAAATGAATTCCTTAAATTTTATCTTGGGATATATTATATCATAACCAGATCAAATATTTTTATCCCTGATTTGTGCTGAGCCTGGATACCAAAAAGGATTCTAGAGTTGTGTAAATATGCCCTGTCTGCTTGTTTCCTCAATCTAAAATTGATTTTTCTAGCTTTCGATTGTACCTTCTAATCCCCATAAATATCCTGTCTAATGACCTTAATTTGATCCCTAACAATGCTTTGATGATTATTTAATCTTTTAAACTGGAGATCTGATTTCTCAGCTAAAGGCTGTCCTTGGAATTCATTTGTGTTGGATCCTCATTAGTATTTAAGTTAGCTGCCTATACAAATGTTGTATTAGTTAAGATATGGTATATGTTACTGTGGACAGCTAAAAGTGGATGATAACTGACAATCAGGAGAATATTGACAAGTCCATACAGCCAGGTACATAATGAGATTATACACTCATATTGTTTTGGTATTTACAAACATTGTTATCAACATTCAGCTGCTTCTGTTAACTATTCACCATATTTTAATCCTTCAGTGTAACCACCCTTCCCAATCTGGTATCTCCAAAATGTGTGGGGAATAAATTCCCAGAATTCCTAGCTAATATGGAAACTGTTGTCCCAACATTGTTCTTTTTTTTTTTTTTTAAATCTGCGCTCAGTCGTTACCGACTCTGCAGTGACTGCTTGGACGAGTCCTTGCAGTTTTCAAGGCAAGGTGTTTCGGAAGTGGTTTGCCAGAGCCTCCTTCCTAGAGCAGAGCCCAGCTGGCGAGCGCAGGAGGCGGGGTTTCCATTGCTTCGCGCCCTTTTCGGGCGAGCGCAGTTGCACTACCCAGCAACTGCTCCCAACTCCTTTTGCAAGGCGCCACCAGTATTTTTCCTCCCACTGGAGTGAGAGTACCCATTTATCTACTCACGTGAGTTTTCGAACTGTTGGGTTGACAGGAACTGGGGAGGAAACAGGAGCTCACCCTGTTAACGCGAAGGCTGGACTCGAACCGCTGAAGCGTCGACCATTTCTGGCCAGCAACTTTCAGCGTCATTAAGCCGCTGTGCCACCACGTCCCCCTAACATTGTTCTAGAGCGCACCAAATTGAGAGAGAAGCTTACAGGGAATGTCGAACATATGTCCAAAAAAGACTTGTTTAAGCAAATTCTGTTTTGTTCTTGTCTTTCTCAGTGTTTACCCCACTTAGTTGCAGCATCTGCTTATTTTGTATTGTACTCATCTAGTCCTTACAGCAAAGTTTATCCAATGTATAATGTGATACAGGGTTTTGTTTTTCAGCCACCTCGTTGCAGAGTCTGACTATGACAGAATGGCTGGCACAAACTCATCCAACTGGCCTCCATGCCAAAGAGAGGACTAGGACCTAGGTCTCCCCATTCCTTAACCATTTACTTGCAGCAGAGAATTTGCAAGACATCCATCCTGTGACTGTCAGAGAAATGCATAGACCATTTCAAGCATCTGATCTACGGTTCCACAGTCTGAAAGGTAGCCCAACTGGATGGCGTTAGTAGGGTTGTAAGGCTAGCAGCATCTGGAAGACTCTAGCACAAACCAGCAGAGCTGTCAGCTGCATGTGTATTTTTAGAACTGAAAACAATAATACTGTAAGCACATGCTGAAAAGTAATTTGTTTTGTCATGGTTCAGCCACTATGTGATTATCCAGTATGTTTCGGCACCTCAGAACTGAGATGCAGCCTCAGAAATGGAGGAACATTTGAAAACTCCCTGGGGGGAGGGAGGGGTTGAGATTTTAATAGTCTTACCTTTCCTTTCCTTATTCACATACAGATACCAGTGCCTGATGAAGTAACTCTCCAGTTAATTACATTATTTTGGCAACAGTTTTAAGGAATGAAAGACAGAGACACAGGAATTACTGTAGAGAGTAATGAGGTTGGATGAAAACAAAGGCAAAGGGTATTAGTTAAGGGGTTCAGCTGTGTCTGGCTGGAGACCAGCTTTTAAAATCACAAATAAATGCAATGTGAAAAAGGAAGATCCAAGTTTTAGGATAACAGATTTCATAAACAGCTATTGAAAGTCTTTGGCCCCAAAATGAGAGAATATACTTTTGAGAATATCAAATATCAAATCTATTCAACCTGACTCCAATCATTACATTACCCAGCTGATACAACCAAATCCATCTGTAAAATCAAACAATGTATTGTCCTATGTCTGCAGATATGCTGAAATATATGCTTGATATATGTACACAGAGAACTTGGGCATATTTCCATACAATAATACCTACAGCTGCTATGAAGCCATGCCATCTTTTAATTCTTGCCCCTGAAGTAGTTTTAGTTTTGGCGTATGTGGGACGTAAATGGACTGAGGGGAATTTTCAAGAAAAAAATTCACCAGGTAAAGTACACATGGAGTACCCGTGGCCGGAGTACTGTCTTGCTGGACTCTTGTGTGGCTTGACTTTGCTACAACAGCAGCAGCAGCAGCAGCAGCAGCAGCAGCAGCAGCAGCAGCAGCAGCAGCAGCAGCAGCAACAATTATAGCAGCAATAAATAATTCTGAGAGCAATGAGAGCTCTGCTTTGTTGAATATTTGTTGGAAAATACATTGCCATGATCAAGGCAAAATGTATCACACTGGTTAAGACAAACACGCTAAAGTGTTAGGAAAGATCTATTCATTCAGATTTCACATTACAGATGTTTATAGATTCACTATACTGTTATCAAAGAGGAACAGACATCAGATTCTGTCATTCTTTAAACGGCTCTGCGTAACTTCACTTTACCATCAGTTTGCTGAAACAGCATTAGATTCTACAGCATCATGAGATTAAAAATCCACCTCCTAAATTTCTTGGTAACTATCAGAGACATATTTATTTTTTAATAAAGGCACTATTAAATGACCTACTGGAACCTTAAGTGAAAAACAAAAATACAACTTTGCATTTAACAGATTACCTTTTAAATATTCCAGAACCCAACCCATTTAGAAACACAGACAGAAGATGGTTTGGGGATGGCAGGAGGTGTAAAAAAAGAGTGCTGAGATCAGCACCAGCAAGACCAGGTTATGGAACACTGAATGTCTTGCATTGATTTGAATGGAAGTGTTGTTCAACTGGCAGTTTAGGAGCTGGCTCCAAAATTACCTTGTCTTGGAAATGTAATTTCTCCCATCACACACAGTGATGGATGGCAGACATTTGACCATATGCCTGGTCTCAAAATGTCAAGAGTAAGCAGCTGGAGCTTTACAAAGCTAGTAAGGAAACACAACGTGGCGCTCGAAAGAGCAAAACAGATGCAGGATGTCCTTCGTAAGAAGAAATGCATATGAAACAGGCCTAAAAACACAGTGTATCTTCCCTTATTGCAGGTTAGGGAACAATGCAAAATGAAGACAATAATCTGCAAGGGTTCTACAACAGGGTAACTGCTTCCAAGATAAACAGGAAATTGTGTGGAAATGCACTTTATCTTAACTGCCGATCCAGCCCTGGAAGGAAGAATACAGAGAAAATGCCTTAATACAAAGACAGAATTTGATATTGGATGCAGCATTCAGTATTCTCATGATCACAGTGTTTCTTAAAAAAAAATAATAAAAATCCTAGATTTGTGAATACTGGGTAGAAGTATTCCATATATAGTTATGAAATATCTACAGATTCTAAGAAGCGTGGGAAGGAAAGAGCTAATCAAAGTTTCCAATAGCTGAAAGATTACTTCATTCTTAGTTGTCTCAAATAACTAACAGAAGCAAAGTAGCATGTTATATGACATATGCCTGTTTTGCATAATGTATACAAATTTAACTTTTCCTGATCCAGAACATTGGATTGCCTTGGTGAAATATTCTGGATGGTTGTTTTCAGATGCCTGAATGAAAAATGAGAGATCCTGAAGATATCCACCAGAACGTTCTTCATCAGGAAATGTTCCAACCTGATATACTGTATGGGCCTTATGCAAAGAAATGTACAATTTCTGTATCTATAGGTGGGGTGAGATTCCCTGTAGAACAGCAATAGACTGAGACTATAAACTATACATACACTAATGCCTCTGGATAATGCTGCTGTGGACAAATAGGAAATTGGAGTATATGAACTCCTAAGTTCTAGAAACAGAAATCTTAATGGCCTGACATCTAACTTGTGCCATTCCTTCTTCAAAGGAGATGTTAATTATTATTATTAACATCCCTTTGCCTATTATTTTCTTTTTCTTTTTCTGTTTTAGTTCTGTTTTTTTAATGTTTTAAATAATTACTATATAATGGTTTTATGTAATGATTGTTTATATATTTATTTTTTTATTGGATTGCTGTATGCCACCCAGAGTCGCTTTTTGTGAGATGGGCGGCCATATAAATTTGATAAATAAATAAATAAATTTGATAAATAAAAAAATAGGGCAAAGGAAAGTAAAAATGTATATTGACTTCTGTAAAAAAGCATGTGCTCCCTTAGCATTAACCCAAGAGAGCAAAGCACCAGTGACTCTGGAACTGTAATAGAAAGTTCTGTCCTGAGAGAAAGAGCTCTGAGTTCTGGAACCAATACAATGATCCCTTTCCAAGAATTATGCTTGAAGGACAGTAAGCAGAGAGGCTCAGGTAAGGGATGCCAAATGCAGTTCAACATCAACTGTACATCTCAGGAGACATAAAAATGAATTGTTGGTGATTTTAAACAAAAAAGCTCCTCTGAGGAACCTCTTAATTAATATAGGAAAGAGACAGCAGAGAAGACTTGTCACCACAGCACAATATCCAAGATAGCCTGAAGAAATGCCATAATCTGCGGAAAAGATGTGTCAGGCTTCATCTGGAAGCTGGGCTGGAACTACTTAGTTAACCCCACAAGAAAATCCAACAACTGAGAGTCATATTTACTGAAGAAAGTTGAAAGCCAGTATCCAAAGAATTTCAGCAGCTACAATTAATCATGAGCTAGCTGCATTTATAAAGCTGAAACCTTTTTATAAGTAGTTGTTCATTCTACCCTAATGGAGAATTTGGCCCTCTCTTTTGAGCAGGCTGGCTATTTTCCATGTGCCCTTTGACTTGCTCTTATCTGGTTCCTCACTGTGTGAGAATAAACTCACAAAATGCTTGAAGTGAAAAATTTCCTTGTAATCCATCTACTAAAATGTCTCCATATCATTTATACCCCCCACATAGTGGAAGCCTGAAGAGATGTATTCTCTCTTCCATTCATTTTTACAGCCCCTGAATCATTGCCTAAATTGTTGTACAGATACAGTTGCCCGATCTCCATGTGTGCAGATTGGGTTGGGATAATTGAAGGTCTGAGGAGGACCAGTGGGGAAAGAAGAGCAAATCAATACATTTGCTTGATCTGAATATCAGGACTCCGAGCCACAAGACAGGACAAAAGATTCCAGTCTTGCTTACTGCAGTGAGAGAAAGGAACAATCCACTGTCGTTTGCCCTCCTTCACTGTAAGAAAAAAGCTGATTCAGCTCTCCACACAAGCCAGTGGTGCACAATCAAGTAGGTCCAGAATTGGCTTCCAACAAGTTTGAAGCCAATGACTTGTGGCCCATGCTTCTTTCAAGCTGCGTCAACTCCATTATGTGTCATCACTTCTTGACAGCTGATTTTCTCCAATCTTTATTACTGAACTGTCCATCTTGTTTCTTACCCAAATTCCATATCTAGCATTAAAATGAAGCAGGTTGCTTCAACAAAGATGGAGCTGTCCATCCATCCTTTGCTAGTCTACAGCTATTAATATTTTGTGTTAGGTTAATAACTTTTGCAAAACAACTTAATGTCTAAAATCCTCACTGAAAAGTGAAATCTGCATGTAAGTACAGAGTTTTCAGTTCTGGGAGAATGGGTCACAGGTAGCTAGGTTTCACATTTCACATTTGAATAGATGAACTGGTTTGGTCTGAACAGTACTTTACATAGTTCCAAATGTTTTCATTCAGAAATGAAATGAAATGAAAACATGAACACATTTTATTTTCTCCATTTTGATAAATGGTCCTTTGGTTTCTATTACCAAATGCTGCTCTATTGCCCAACGACTTCTTTTTCACTATCTGATTATTTGGCAAGGGGTGCATGTGTCTGTATGTTGTAGTGGGGTCAGGAAGCAAGCCCTTCTAATAATACAATTTTTGCTTTGGCCCTTGAACTATATTGGGCTGCAGAGCAATTCTCTTCTCCCCACTCCACCCGCAAAATGCAACAAAACTAAAAACCTGATAACAAAACTAGGAGATTGAGAAGGCTTTCCTTGTGATTTTGCAGTGTCGTCATAGTGTAGAAAAGCAATATGAAGGACACTGGCATTCTGTGAAATTAAAAAAAACTTTTCCCCAAAAAATCTGTCTGGTTTCTGGGGATCAGAAAATGGAAACTATATACTTTTAGTCATGACGTGTCCAAATCAGTTTAATATTAGACATGTCATAAACTAATCTGTATTGGCAGTGCTACTAGAAAAAGCTAACGCATATGAATATAAGAATTGCCACTTACTAGAAAAGAGTTTATTCATTTTTTTTAAGCGAGCAGATGCAATTCCCACTCACTTTCTGTAAATGCAAGTTTTTATACTCATAACACAGTATTCACCAGTAGCAGCAGCACATTAGACAGCATTCAATATGGGTAACAGAAATCCCCAACATTCTAAAATTAAAGTATATATTCCAACTATAGCCCATATTGTTTTTAATATTGAGGATATACTTCATTTACTCCAGCATTCTCCAGCTAGGTATACTCTGTGTCAGTATTCTTTTCAAGAGTAGCTGTGTTGGCTGGGATTGAATTCCAGAATAGATGAAGGGCACCAGATTGCCTATTTCTGGCTTGGAAGCTGAATGAAATTTCAACTCAGCCATGAAGCTCACTAGGTGACATTGGGCAATCAGTCTCTTCACCATATCTTGTTGTGAAGCTAAAATGAGGCCACCTGAAGTTCCTTAGATAAACAACATAATTGCTGTGAAATAAAAAAAAATAAGATACAATCATATAGCTACTTTCCCCATCTAATGCCACCCAGGCTATGAATTATGAAACAATACAATTATGGGTTGACTATGCTGGCTGGCAATTCTGAGAGTTGTATGTATCTTGGGTGTACAAAGTTGGAGAAGTCTGCTATTCACATTTTCTTGAGAGTCATTTTCTTTAAACTCATTATTTTTGAGTACACATGCATTAAAAATGATTTGAGTAAACTGCATTGAAAATGATTTGTCAACATTTACAAAATTGCTGTCATTTGGCATAATATAGAATTTTAATTTAATTTAAATTGTGATCAGTGCAATTAGTTAATGAATTTACAGTATGTGAATTTCTGGTAGGTATGAGAAATTCACAGAGGTAAATTTTGGTTTTGGGTATCACTTCTAAATTCTGGTTAATGATGTAATTAATTGTAGTTTTATTTTTAAGAAACTGTAGTGTATGTTTGAGTGAAATATCCCAATATCCAAATCTGGCTAGCCCTGATACATAGGATTTTATCCTGCTATATATTCATGGGCAGAGAAGTGCAAAGGGATATTGGTTTAAATTTTAGTATTGCATTTAGTATTGCATTTAAGAACTAAGAGATTCTTATAAATTCTGTATTTATAATGATAAGTTTACTTCTCAGAATAGTTTTATTATTTTTACTGAGACACACACGTTCAAAAGTACTAATTTCTTCTTTAAAAAGCCATACTGGAATTTGGAAGCCTCTATAAGTGTATGAAGGTAGCACACATATAAGCTCTGATATTCAACCCATTTTGCCTCACAGCTGTGAACATTAAAAAATTGTGAACAGAAAACCACATCTAACTGCTAATAATGGCAAACAACGAGAAACCCGTTGATTCAGCTGCTCTTTCTAAACAGATGCAAAACAAAAGGAACGTTTAATAGCACAGGAATCATCCCATGATTCTCTTTCAACACTTTTTCATTAATCATTCAGAAAAGTTGGGGCTGAAACTTTAAAAGAGCAGCAGGAAGTTCATTTTACAAAGAGTTCTTCTACCCCTCTTCTGTGTTGGTATTGCACTGTTATTGTCCCATTCTTTTTTGTGCTCATATGACTGATGTCATTCATTTTCTTTGACCATGGATGATGGCTTATGAAGGATGGTTGGTTGGTATCAGTATTTAAAACTAACATTGTTTTTGTTTGTCTTAAGAGCAACTTGCATCATTTCACCCACCACCTTTATTTAACATATTATCAGTTTGAAAAAATGAGTCATACACCTTCTTAATTTCAGCACTGCATTAAAAATTATTCAGTGCTTCTGAGCACTCTACTGATAATGGAGGTGTCAGACATCAGAGAGGGTTTTTTAAGAGTAATGGAACATTTGTAAAATAATCGACTAGTCTTCTCATACTGATTGGGCAAAAGAGGAATCATGCAAACCAAAATAGTAAAAATTAATTATTAATATTTTAATATAAGGGAGGAACTTTACTTAAAAATATGAAGAGAAAATATAAAGAGATGTAAACTCTATGCAACATATAGAAATAAAATACTAACTATTCCATTTATTTAAGTAACGTTTATACTGCCTCAGTCTCAGTGGACAATGATTTCAAAATCTCAATAGCAGTCTTAGCATATAAAGTCATATAAGCAAAAACATAAAAGATGGCCATCCTCCTTTTCCCATAGGCATCAAAAGCTTGCTTCAAAAAGGAAGTTTTCAGAACCTTCCTAAAAGGGTTAGGCTTAAGGGAGTAGGTCAAACAAATCTTTAGGAGCAGTGTGTTCATAGAGTTCTGGCTGTTATCAGGAACACTTGTCTTCTGACCCAACCCCTTGACTTCATGTGGAGGTGACATCCTGAGCTATCCCACGCTTGATAACTAATAGGATGGGTAGGTTCATTTGAGCACTGTGACATACAGGGTTTTATAGGTAATAAGCAGCACTCTACTGGCAGCCAGCGTCCCATAAAAATATGATATTTCTGTGGTAGAAGAACCTACCTGCCAACAGTCTGGCTGATACATTTTATACCAGTTGTAGCTTCAGGATGGTTCTCAAAAGTAACCACATATAGAATGCACTGCAGTGGTAATCCAGTTGTATGGTTGTTGGAGCATGAGTCATTGTTACCAGTGCCTCCTGGTTTAGGAAGGGCCATAACTGACATACCAGCTGAAGCTGGGTAAGGGCCCCCTTGACCATAGGCTCCATCTACTGGTCCAACCAGAACTGCAAGCCCATGAAGCTTCCCAAGTCACAAAGCTGCTCCTTCGGGGGAGCATGACCTGGTCTAGAACAATTGGAACCAGTATTTCAGGGACGATAAGTTGCATAGGCTTCCACAGGGAGAAGCAAATGGCACAACATGCACTGCAATATACAATGTAAACTCCTCCTCCCCACACAAATATGCAAGATATAGAGCTTGGGTTATGACTTTATGATTCACATGTTGTTATTTTGGTGAAACCTTGGCTTGCTATTAACACTCCTATCAAGATATCTGTAGATGAACAGCAATTTTATTTTCTGTTTCGTCCAGCTTGCTTCCTCCTATCCAGTTCCTGACAGCCTCCAGACACCAGTTCAAGGTCTTCATAGCATCTCCAGCCTAGTAACTGAGTGTTATCAGCATATTGCTCACACCTCACTCTTAGCCAATGGATGACCTATTCTAGCACTTTCATATAAATGTTAAAATAATGTAGAGGAGAAAGTTGAGCTGTGTGGCAACCCCCTTTGGAGCAACCATGGGCTCCATTGCTCTTCCTCTATGACTAAGACTTGAACTGCCTGCTTGATAGGAGCAGAAGCACTGTAAAACATTACCTCCAATTCTTGCAGAAGATCCATGTGGCTATTATGTTTGATAGTACTGTACACCACTGAGAGTTGTATTAAGAGTAGGAGGAATCCACCTCCCCCTTCAGGTCTGGACAAAGGTCATCCATCAGAGTAACCAATGCTGTTTTTGTCCCATGTCCAGGATCCTGTGCAGAAGAATTCCCACCATCCTTTGAACAGGTTTCCTCAAACATGGGAGGTTGCAAACTGGTATATGTTCCCTAATATGGCCAGATCAATAAATGTGTTTTCATGAGAGGGTAGTTCACACTTTCTTCAAAGTGCATACCATCTCACACCCCCCCGACTCCCCCTAAGCAGCACTGATCACCACTTGTAATGGTTTGTGAGAACAATCTTGGGAGACAGGAGGCGAAGTTGCAGCCTAGGCAAAGGTTAGACAAGAGATATCTCAGCCCACAGAAGGAATGGGGGTGTGGGAAGCATCTCAGAAGGGACCCCCCCATAGTTCTCTGGAAAGTAAAGGCGATGAAGGGGAGAAGTGCTTTTAGACTTCCAAGATTGTTACTGTAACCTTACAATAAAGGTAATATTAATGTTCATGGTTTTGGTTTCCTGTCTGGACTATCTTGAAGGGCTGACACCACCTGAATCCAGAAAAGTGGAACACCTAAGGACAAACATTGATCCAGTCCACCGTTGGCAGTCATTACATTACAAGGGACCCTATCCACTTCCTCAGTCACCCAAATTTTGCCCGAAGGCCAGTGACAATAAATATTCTATTTAATTTTCATGTTAACTTTTTGAGATGACTTAGGTTATGCTGACACAGGATTCTCTCAAAGTAATATGAGAAATAGGCTTCTTTTTCTTTTTCTCCAGGTGCATCATTACATTATGAGATTCCCTTGTCAAATGACAAGGCAGATTGTGTTTTATGATCACTCCTCTAGTGAATCTAGTAGTGTGTGTAGTGTGTAGTGAAACAATCATAAAGTCATCCAAACCTGCACCTCACCTTCTGAAAGTAGTTGTATGATACCTAATAGAATGTTTTGAAAGAATTTTGGAAAAATAGCATGAATGGCAGCAAACAGCCACAAAAACAGAGGTGGTTAAAATTCCCCATTGAAGGTACCCCAGGCACCCCTTGATATCAGTATTCTTTCAGTTAATAATCATCACTGAAACCTTTAGCTCTTGTCTATTTTTAGGTTTAAAAGAAACATTCAGGGTTTTCACATGGCCTTAACCACACTCTGAATAGTTCTTTCATAACTATTTGTTAGAATGGTAATTCTTAAAATGTGAAAATGTATAAAGTTAACACTTCTTTCCCCATCAACAAGAGAAAAAAAAAAGAGTATAGTTTCAAAACCTGTGTTTTAGCATGAGGAAAATGTGGTTTTACAAACATCGTTAAAAAAACTTGGTAATTGTTCTCTGTGTTAGGAGGGATAAAATTGATATTTTGGAATTTTTTTTTAATGTAGACCAGTGGCAAAAGGAGATTAGGGCTTTGTTTATAACATGAGAAGCATGGCCTATGCAATCTCACAATGTAATCTCCTTTTCATATTTCTACCACCCTTCAATGTTTTTATCTGTATAATGCAGATTTGGATTGGGGAGGGATTAGTGATATTGAAAGCAGGCAGCATACAATAATGTAGTATTTGATTAAACAAAACATGAAATACTAATCATATAAAACTACTAATGTAATATGCTCAATAAAGTATTACTAGTAACAAATTATATGGATTAAATTGGCAGACTAATCTAAATGCCCCTTATGAAATTTAAAAAGAGAAAAATGTGTGAAAAACTATTTTGCACACAAAACTCAAATTTGGCTAGTTGTTTTTTTAAAGTCCTGTTTGTTGCCCTTCTATCAAAAAAGCACTGATTCAAATGTGGACAAAGAACTTTTGATACCTTGGTCAACGTCCAATGCTAGGAAGAGAACCAAATAAAACATGTATCCTTGGGATCCCTATGTGAAACGTATCGTAGAACAAACCCAAACCATATGAGTTAGTGTGCTAAGCCATGACTTGAATCTCCAGCCAAAGCTTAAAACAATCTAATTAACCCCATACTGCAAAATGGGGCAAAGTTGAACCAATATTTTCTAACGTTCAACTCATTTCCTGACTTCTAAATAACAAAAAATTCTCTTTAACTTAATTAAGAATGAAGTTGCCATTGCATGGGTTAAGCTTCAAGCAGGAACTGAGCAAACAAACTCATCTGGAACTCCCTAATCCACTGGCTTGGTCAGGTGCCCTCGAAACTGCTTATGCCCATCTGCCTTATTCCAGTTGTTGCACTTTGTGTCATAAATGCTCACAAGTTAGTTTCCCCTTCTTGGTCTTTGTCACGCCTCATACTAAGCCACAGTGTGGTTTGTTTGGGGCTTGGCTTGACATGTTAAGCCATTAGACCAAAGCCCAGATATTAGAGTTTGTAATACTCAGATTCTTTCTCTGGGGTGGCTTGCATTTCATACAGACCAAGGACAAACAGAATGTCTTATGGCTATGGAACTCCCTTTCCCATACTCTTCACGGAAATGGGTCCAAATGGCCCTCCAGCAAGGGTGCATACTGTTTTTCAGGCTAAGGCTACACTTGCCTTTGAAGGTACACTAGGGCCATACTTTAAAAGTAGGCAGACCCAGGAGGAAAGCTAAATTTAATTAAGTAACTATCATTAATATAGCTGTTCCCTATATATCTTTAAATGTCTCTTTCTATGACACTGAACATTCAGTTTAAATTAAATTCTGGAGTGAGCTGCATACTAAGTTTTGGAGTTCTAGATGAATCCTAAGTGCACATGAATTTTTCTGCCCTGTAATAATGAAATTTTCTCTCTTCATATGCACACATTTCAGAGAACTAGACTATTAGCATACACCTTTTATTTACATTTCATTATCCACATCAAAGCATTAGACTATTGTTTATATAAATGGAGACACAGCCACAAACCCTTCTCTCCTTCTCCTCCTGTCATCGTCTACTTTACCACCTTTCTCCCACTTCTGCATATACTCTGCAGATTGCAGGAACCCATAGGCTACAACCAACACACTGTTCTGATCATGACTGCCCAATATCCCTTGGCCCATGTTTCCCCAGAACTCCATATGATCTCTTAGCAACATGGCTGAGATCTCTGGCATTTGTGTGTGTGTGTGTGTGGGGGGGGGGAGAAATGACTTCTAAACACATTCTTCTTCTTGGACCCATAGACACTTCGCAGCTTTTCTTCCAAAATGTTTTCCTTCTTTCAACATTTTGGTGTTTTAAAGGTATTTTTTGGGATTTATTTCCAAAGATTCCTTCTGGAACACAAACAGCTATGGCTATTTTTATTAATATAAAAATTCTAAAGTTGTACGTATTTTTATTCTTTCCAGTTCTGCCTGAGGAAAGAACAAACAGATCAGAGAAGAATGTAATCTTGCTACACACTACATATCGGTCTGAATAATTGTTTAAAAAGTAGCCACCATATTTTCCCCAGTTACAGAGAGAACATGGATAACGATGAATCCAAGATGTATAAAATAAGAGCTGATGCATCACAGAGCTTTTAAAAAATGGATGAAAGCATCCCTAGAAAGAATACAGATTATAACCATTTTGAATATTGCCTTTTGCCATCACATCAATGGCAATAGAATAGATATTTAGCTTCATGAACAAAGGCTGCATCACTAACAGCAATCCACTATAAGGAGTGCTCAAATGAAAAAGAATGCAAGTTTGAAAAAGCACACCCTGAGCTGGGAAGAAAACATGCTTCTTTGAAACTGCAGCATGAATCTCATTAAAAGTAGTTTTAGCTGAAAACATGAAGAGGTTCTGTCTCCTCTTGGTTTCATTTGGAAAACTCCAGGACAGCCTCTTGTTCTTTCTCTTCCCATTATTAAAGGATTGATGTAGTTGTGCTTTTTGACACTTTGACAAAGGGGTAGAATACACTGCCAGAGAAAACCAAGTAAGCCAAATAGGTCCACTGATAAAGCAGGAGCTTGTGGCAGCCCTTAGATTTCTGCAGAGCTAAGGAGCGGACGCCAGGGGTTTCTGTATAGAAACCCATGCACAGAAGCACAATGCTTTCTGGACTTCAGCTTTCTCAGAGGAACTTTCCCGGAGCCTCCAGAAAACTGAAGCTCCCCCGAAGATCTGCCCAACCGCGATAACCGTGTCCCCACGGTGAGCTCAAAGTGCAAATAGCTAGGCTGATCGACAAAACTAGATCAGCAGACTGCCACTGATTTAGTGAGCTGACCCACGATAAATGTGACGTTCTCCAACCAGGTGCCTTCCAGAGGCGTATGGCCTAACGCATCTGGAGAGCACCCATCTGAAGGAAGCTGGTGCAGCGGTTAGCACGCCGGACTCTGACTGAGGGACCTGTGGTTATCACCCTCGAGGTTACCGTCCTGGGCCAGCTTACAATTTCACAGCCCGGCAACGCCGGAGAAAGCGGCTCCAGCAGGTCGCATCGCCGCTCCTGCTCGCACCCAAGCAGGGCTCCCCCATCCCAGGCGTGCCTCCTCCCCCCCTTGTGCAACAGCAGCGCACTCCCCGCGCAGGCACCCCCGAAGCGGCCCGCCCCGCCCCGCGGGGCGTGCCCAGAGAATGCAGCCGAGCCCCTTGACAGAGGCCCAAGGCAGCCTCGACCGGGGAGAGCGGCTCGACGGACCTGCAGAGGGCGAAAGCGCTCCGGCTCGCTGGCGGCAGGCCCTCCAGGCGCTCGCCGATCCCACCCCGAGCGTCCCCGAGGCGACGCCCCTCCTGGCTATTCGCGCCTCCGAGCTTTTATACCCCTTCCCCCCGCCCTGGCGAAAGGGGCGGAGCTCCCCTCGGCCTTCCCCTCTTCGGCTGAATGGCAGCCTGGGCCTAGCCAGCCAGCGGGCGCCTTGTGTCTTGTCACGTGGCCCCCTGCCACCGCCCCCCCTCCGCGCCGCCCGCCCTTTTGCCCGGCCACCCCCTCCCCAGCTGAGGCAGGGCTCCTTCCCGCGAGCCCGGCGGTGGGTGGGCGCCTTTGATCGCCTTTCGGGTGCGGGGAGGCTTGCCGCGAGGTGAGTTTCTCGGCTCCTGAGGAGGTGCCCGGCGGCGTTTTTAATTTTCCTCTTTCCCTCTCGCTCTCCAGCCGCACCGTCCCAGCCGGCCGGACTTGCAGGCACTTCCTGCAAGTGTGGCCGGCTGGGACGCTGCGGTTAGGGAGTCTGCTTCTCGCGCCGAGTAGTGGCGAAGCGGGCGAGTTTGGGAGGACGGAAAGCGAGGGGGGTTCCGCACGCGCGACTTTGGCGCTCCTCGAGAGTAAGCAAGAAAGCAGGGGAGCCGCAGCCGCCGCTGTCCTCCCGGCTGCCGAAGAGCGACCCCGGGCGGGACGCGCGGCTGGTGCTGGATCTCCAGTTCCCTCGGCTGGCCACGGCCCTCTCTTCGTGAAACCTTCGAGTTTGCCAGTTGTTTGGGATTAGTTACGAAAGGAGAAGGAGAAGGAGGAAGAAAAAGAAAGAAAAAACCCTTTAAACCAACGTCATTATAACTCAGGGGCTTAGCTGGACTTAAAAAGAAGAAGGGGAAAAAAATCGCGCTTCCGAACGAGTGTATTGTTTTCCCTCGCTCGCTTTCATAAACTAACCCCGAAGAATTCTGTAATTGGATAACAAGAGTAATAGGATGACATCCCTTGTAGATCCCAGGATTAAACAAGCTTTGAGGAAGAAACCATCTGAAAGAACTCAAGAGGTAACTTACTCTCTAAACCTTTCCCTTAATGTTGTTTTTGCTTTTATGTCTGTTGCTGCTTCATGTTTTTTTTTTAAAGTTATTATTTCCAGATATGAACCTCCATGGACTTTGTGCATACATCATCACAGGTAACAAAACACATGACTGTGTGTGTGTGCTGCTGCTGGGTTCATGATTATAATTGATATATGGGATAAAACGTACTTACATGTATGTTCTACAGTTTGGCAAACATACCCATGAATCTGCTGTTCACGTAGCAAACTATTGTGTAATGCTGTCCCTTATTCACATTCGTATAGAGGCAGAATTTTTCTCATTTTGCAAGTATTGTGGTTTTTTTTGAAGTGTGTCTGATGTCTTTTAAAAAAAAACTCTTGACCTTTGGTGAGTTTTATAAAAATGAGGCATGTAAAGTCATTACATTTGTGGCATGTGAAAAAGAATCAGTTAGACTTTCAATATCATAGGATGGATGTGCATTATTTGATGTTGAATGACATTTAACAATTCTAGGAAATGCATATTTGAATATGAAGTCATTCCTATATTGTCTGAGTCAGTGAATATAGGATTGTAGTCAGTAAGAACAATCTAAATGTCTTGTTGCTACTTCTGATTTGCAGTGCTCAAGAGGGTAGGAATGAAGACACAGAATCTTTCCATCCACTTTGTTTAAAAAACAAAAACAAAGCTCTTCCTTCTCTTTCTAAGCAGTGGATGGTAAATTTATTTGGACCAGCTCTTGAAGTAATCTGTACTTTCTAGGTGTGTGTATTGGAGAGGGCAGTCTATGAAAATGGTCTCATATTCTGCCTTTGTTACCCTGTCACTCTCCCTTTTAGGATTTTCTGGGTTGTGATTTCCTAATCTTAGAATGAGCATAATTTGATGGCTGATGGTCAGAGAGGACATTTGCTGTCAGATTTATCCTACCAAGTCAGACTCTATCATTGATATTACTTGAAGAACTCAGAAAATCCTGTATCTTCTCTTGTAAGCTTTATCCTTTGGGCCATAGCTTTGAAGTCTTCTTATGCCAGTATAAATTGTTTGCTAAGTAGATTAATATAAATTAACAAGTCTGATTTGGTTAATGGGGAAACAGCAGAAATTTGCATTTAGTGTAAATTGTATAGGCAAATTACTAATAAGATTTCACATTTTGTTCGTAGAATATTTTTCTTAACAATTCTGAACTTTTGAATTGTACTAGGGTTTTAGATTATGTGCAGTAGAGAGAAAGAGCAGAATGGGAAGATTCCGTTGGCACCATGTTACAGTTGGCTGCAAATGAAGCAGGGGAGCATCTGTTCTCAGTAAGCAAAGAATCCTGAATAAGATCCTTTTTTGAAAATCTGGTGAAACATAGTAAACAACCATATCTATGTTTCTATGTTTCCCTGTCCTTAATACTTCACTGTTCTGATTTTAAAACTTAACATCAGATTCCTTCTTTTTAATGCTTCTTGCTGCCTTAAATAGTCTTTTTTGGAAATATTGAAGAAGATATATATTTAATTAATCTTGCTTGTTTTGATTTTATCATTCTGGATTTTGAGGATGTATGTTATAGAATTTGAACAAATATATTTGCATGAAATGATGGAATCTAAACGCCTGAATATAGGTATTAAAAAACACACACACACAAATCGAACCAAGTCAGCTATAATTCTAAAATCCAGAATTAAAACAGTAAGCTATATCTTGCTCTTCAAGTGTATTCTTTTGCAAAAATTATCTGATATCATGGCATAATATAAGATAGTCTTTGGGCCATTAAAAGTTGTTGAATTGTTTTTCTAGATATGTTACTGGTTTAGGGTTAATTAACTGACAGAAGTCAGATTGTACTAGGAAATTCTGATCTAACACAAACTAGGTATTTCATAATAAAGAGCAGTAGGAGTGGGGAGAAGCAAATGGGAATACTTTATTTCTGACACATGCTCACCATTTCATGGAATTATGGTTAATGTTTTTTAAGGAAAGGATTATAAAATATGTCTTCCCTAGTGTAAATAAAAGTGTAATTCCACCAATGTTAGTAAGTAGCAGTCACATGCATTGTGATTCATCATTCTTAAACCCAGTAGAACATATCTCTGAGAATCAAACCAGAATTGATGTCCCAATATATATTTTAAGAAATAGAAAATGTTGATCCAGATCCTGAATATGTTGAGGGAGAGTTTTTAAAACTCCTTTTCCTTGTATCATTTTCTATCAAAACCACTTTTGTGAAGCAGTTACTTGCTTTTTATATGTTGTTTTTTTCAAATAGAGCAAAAATGGCTATGGAGGGAAGCCATTCTATAATCTGAATCTTTATGCCACTTAATGTGAGTGTGTGCATATGTGCATGCACGAACAAATCAGTCACAGAACTTTTACATCTAGTTTTGTTCTGAAAAATAAGTATGTAACTGGACTACAAAGCTTAGTTGTGTGTGCCTTAGTTTTAGCCCTGGAAATGCTGCAGTGGCTGTAGTTTATTTTTCTTAATCAGAACTGATGTCTGAAAGGCTTTTGGCAGACTTCAGCAATTAAACTTGCCTTGCTGAATATAGCATTGGCCTGTTGTAAGGTTAGGATCAAAAAGTCTTTATCTTGACTTTAAAATATCAGACAGTGGTTGGGAATATCTTGATTTCCCCTCTTTCTAGCTCCAGGATTTTTATTGTGGCAATACTTGGAACATTGTTACCCAGCATCAGCCCAAGCAGGGAAGAAGTATAGAAGCGCGTGGGGCTGATGCTTTTTCAGACATAATCTGGCAGAAAGTTCTGAATATCTTCCTTGAGCATCAGCAGAAATAATTCCATAGGGAGTTTTTGGGGGATATTTATATTGAATTCTTTATTGTGGAGCATGAATGCTTGCGTACATCAAACTGCCAGGGGAGATACCTGGCAAAATGGGAGGTTCACATAAATAAATAAATAACCCCAGAATCACATTGTTTCAGTGTTCTTTCAATGTGGCCTTTTGGTTGGTTTGCCCACTCATGTGAATGGAGGCACCAGGTGGAAGAGATTTGAGCAGCATGCAATCATAGTTTATTAATTTGTTGTTTCAATTATAAGAGGCAGTAGTCATATTTCCTTGTTAGAGCTAAATAGACATTTAAATAGGTGTTTTTTTAATATGCAGAAGTATGAACAAGGCATCTTCTAATTGTTAAAACAGCTATATTTTTTGCAAGACTTTGGGGCAGCTGTGTTAAAAGTGGTTGTCAGTTTTCTCACATGTGCCTGTTCCTGTGTGTTGTAAAGTGCCTCTTTTTAATGGTTTGCATAGCCTTATTGCTTGTAATAATAAGGTGCACACCCCAGGCCTTTCTTTTTCCAGCTGGTATCCTACCCAACTTTGGAGTGGCTGAATAGGCATCATTTCAGAGTTTGGGTTTTTCGATGTGAAAACATTGATGTATGATCTGATCAGGAGCAGAGCCATTTTACCAATGTTGGATGTCTGTCTTAATCACTTGGTTTCTGAAAAGAATTTCTCCATTCTACAGTATGGAAAAACCCCAAAGAAATTAAAATGCTGATACAGAAATGGTTGTGCTTTTCCACTTCTTCTCTACCCTCATCTCACTTTTCAGAAGAACTAATAGTTGCTTAATTTGCTAGTCATTAGTATTGTTGCTCAAATTCTTCGAAGAAGTGCTTTGTAACATGCAGAAGTGAGCATAAATTGCCTCTTTTAGGATGGTTAAAGCGGTTACATCTTTTCCAAGCTCATGCTGCTGCTTCAGGAGCAAATCTCAGATGTCCCTGCATGCATGTGCATGTACAACCATTTCATTTCATTTTTAGATGCTCCCATAGTTCTGAAGGATTTATTTCAAAGAATTTCCACAGTATTAGTTATTAGTCTGTAATTGCACTTTATGGCTGGTCTGGGTATACTAACAACTAAACTAAATACACAGAGCTGTGCATCTAAATGTACATATACTTCAACACATTTTTGAATATGTGTGCTCAGTCATATGCGTACAAGATATTTGTGTCCTGTATCTTGAATAGCATTGCTGAAAAGAAAGGGAAGACTAGAAACTTGCACAATGTAAGAAAACTGATAGCTATGTAAAGCAGCCGGGAATGACCATTGTTTTAACTGAATACAATAAGAGTTTAAATGTAATCATTGGAATACCTGTGACACAATAGATAATCCTTTTTTGCTATTATGCAATTACACATAATCTTAGTAATTTATGGAAAATCTATTAGCAAATTAAATGCAAACATAGGTCTTTGCATTGTTCTGTACATAATTGTTAGAAATATACTGTTGCTTAAATAGAAAGAATAGAAAATTTTAATTATTTGATTGTAATCACACGTGTGTATTCCGAAATACTTTACTCTCAGCTAAATGGTAATAGAGTTGCTGTCTTGGTGCTGGTAATTTTTCCTTCCCCCCAAACCATTTTTATTACAGAGCTTATCATCATAGCAACATAAGGTGATTGGTATCAATCTATTTTATTTCCTTTTTGTGTGAAGTGGGGAAGAGGTGAGGCTTATTTCTCTATGATCTGCTGTAGTTCAGGGGTGGGATATTGATTGAATAAATATTTTGTGCTCCCATCTTGGTTAGCTGGGGGAGTAGTGTTTGACTTATGGTGATTTCAGGATGTTCCCTGTGTTTCAGGAGCAGTAACAGTGACATCAATTGCAGGTCAATTTCCGACTGCTTTGGAGGGATTAAGAAGTGAAAATAGTGGAGCTTTGGATGTGCTCTTAAACTACCCCAGGCTTATTTATCTTTATATAATCTATGACATCGTGGCAATACAGGGTTCTTCTAAACATTATTTTGTAGAAACTTTTTTTGGTGCAATTCCCATTCCTAACTATTTAATAAGGAAAACTCTGTAAACTAACACATTCTTGTTCTCAAGTAGTCAAATTTTTCATGTCTGTATATGAAATTGCCTGCACGATGGTATTTCTCTTTTAAATACATAAAATTGTCCAGTGTTAACAGCTGTCCAGTTATTACAGCACTGAATTGCTAGGCTTGTCTAAATGTTCTTTGGGAGACTTATTCTGTTTATTTTTTTTATTTGTGTTAAAATTCAGGTTCTGTCATTGTCAGTAATGACTCCAGTGAATTTGGAGTACTACAAGGTAGGTGGTGGCTATAGCTTTAAAGTCAGAGTCCTGGGATGCAGTGGGATATGGTTTAGGCTGTCAGAGGGAGCAAGAAGTTTCTTTTTCTTCTGTGTGAATAGATGCAGGTCCTAAAAGCAGCAAGGATGAAAACATCAAATTTCCTATCTGGACCTGGGACTCAGCTCTTCTGCCCAGAAGCCTTGGGAAAGCTAGTAAGGTAAAGCTGGCAGAGAAAATATATGCAGCAACATTAGGGATGTTTGATTTTTTTTCAGTGCTGCTTTCCTCAGTTGTGTGATTTTATTTTTGCTCCCATTTTATGTCCCTTCATTTCTTTGTTTTGCCGGTTGCAGATTAATGATTCCAATTTTTATGTATGTATGTATGTATGTATGTATATTTTGGAGCCTTCAAGTCAGTCTTGTCTCCTGGCGACTCCCTGGACTAGTCCTTGTAGTTTTCTTGGCAAGATTTCAGAAGTGGCTTGCCCTTGCCTGCTTCCTGGGGATGAGAGAGAGTGACTGGCTCAAAGTCACCCAGCTGGCTTTGTGCCTAGGTTAGGACTAGAAGTCACCATCTCCCAGGTTCTAGCCTGGTGCCTTAACCACTACACCAGACTGGCTTTCTATATGTTGATCTAGCCATTCTATAACTTCATGCAACTATTTTATTCCCTGAGTTCTTCTTTTGTTGCAACTGTTAAAATAATTAATCCAGTGCTGGGTTTGTACTACCTCTGTGGACTCCAAGACTGCATGAGTCTGATACCTCTGGTAAAAAGGGAAAGTTTGAGCCACTGATTTAAAAACTTAGTCCACAAGAAGGGGGATCTTTTTTCTTCCTGACTGAGATTTCAATAAAGGGGAAATCTTCCAATTTCAGGAACTGATGGTGGCAGCTTAACCAGCTGCTCTGGATGGAGTTCTTTCACCTAAGGAAAAAACCCCCTACATCCTGAGACCCCAGAACTCAGGCAGGATGGCGCTCTCAGAAAGGCTCTGGCAGGCTTAGGTTGCAACTATCACCCTGCTATATTATTATTCAAGGGGAGGTTAACAATTTTAAAAGAAAACAAACACAGAAATTAAACGTTAAATGCAGATTAAAATTAGTACCGCACTTAATGCTAAAATTAATACTTAAAAGCCAGGAGAAGGAAGTTTGACTTTACAGATTTTCTAAAAGGCAAGAATGTCAACATAGCTCCAGATAGAGTGCATTACATAGCTTGGAACCATTATAGGAAAAGCCCCCCTTTGTGTACCAAAAAGATGGGCCTCTGGCAGCAAGGGCATATTCAAACAGCAGGTTATAATAACTGGACAGTTTCATAACAGGAGATTGCTTAAACAGTAAGGCTTAATGATTAGGGATTTAAAGGTTAATGCAATGCCTTAAACTGTATGCAGTAAGCAACTGGCAACCAGTGAAAGTCTTTCAATATAAGCATCATATGATCCCTGTACCTTCTACTAATTAGCAGTCTAAAACTAAAGATGCCCTTAAGTCAGGCTCATCTCCTGATGACTATATCAGCATACTGTGCTTGGGAAGAATATGGAAATAGTTTGTCATTAGTTCCTTCTGGAATATTTTTTAGCTTCCCAGTCCAGACTACAGTCTTGGAATTGGTTTCCCATCCAAGTGCAGATGATGCTCAGCCCTGATTAGTTTCTGAATCCAGACTACAGTATGTTATGATCTAGCTGCTTTATTTTGCATGAACTGCAACTTCCTGACACTTCCTAAAGCACTATTCAGGATGAGATGAAATCCAGATGTGATATAACTATGGTATAGCTAACTGTTGCCAAATCTGACCAGTTGCAGAAGGGGTCTTAACATAGCTGCCATAGATCAGTGGCCTAGGTTACAAATAGTAAACTCTAGTACTACTTTCTGGGCATGGCATGAATGGGAATAATTTCAAAACAGTGTATCTCAAGGGCTAATCCCACCAAGAATACTATGGTTAATGGTATCAAAAGTTATTCAGAGGTCCAGGAGAAATAGCAGGGTAGCACTCCCCCATATCCTGTTTTTGACATAGATCATCCACCAAGGTGAGCAAAACAGTTCTAGCACCATGTCTTGGCCAAAGCCTGGATGAAATGAGTCCAGATGATCAGTATCTTTCAGAAGCAATTGGATATCCCATCAACTTTGCAAATTATTAGTCATCTTAAGCAGTTTCCTTTCCTGAGACTAACACTGTGAAACATTTAAAAAGGAAAACACATAAAGATCTGTTTGGGAATTATTTTTACTATTTTAATATTATAATTGATGTTTGAAAGACAAATAGCTTATAGGTGCAGTCATATTAAAACAGAAGTTTGAGACTGCAACACTGTATACTGGGAGTAAATTCCTCAAGTGGAATATGACTTCATTTTCAACAGGCATGCACAGGACTGTGGTGTATTCAAAGGGCATAATCCTACATGCTTGGATTAGTGCAGTGTACTCTACATGGGGCTGTTCTTGAAGACCATCTAGAATCTTCAGTTAGTCCAGAATGCAAAGGCTCATTTATTGGCTGGAACATGCCAACATGCACATATTAGATCTGTGCTCTGAACCCTAAAGTGGCTTCAGTCAGCTTGCAAGTGCGGTTCAAGGTGCTGACCATTATCAATAAAGCCCTTTATCTCTGGCACCAAGATAACTTCAGGGCCACTTTCTCCATCCACCTGGCTAAATCATGCATTCTTGGAAAAATTGATTGTGAAGCCCTATTTCCACAAGTTATGTACAATAGAAGTTTGTAAGCACTGCTTTTCTGGGGCAGTGCCTATACTATGGAACAGCCTCCTTGAAGCAATTCTAGGGGGCCTATGGTTATGGATGATGCCTAGGTTGGATGATTGCAATTATGTTTTGATTATACTTTCTAAATTTTTCCGTGGACATTTATTTTTCCTGTGTCTTTACTAGTGTGAATTGCTGAGAGACCCTCAATTGCAGCAGGTAGAAATTCAGTAAACAAATAGGCAAACATGCTTAGTAGGGAGTATAAGCTTGTGGAACTTGCCAGATAGAATTGCCAGATAGACAGACAGACAGGCAGACAGACTTGAGAATTACACGCAGGATACAACAAAGCCAAGATGCAAAGAATACCCGTTTTCATCATCAGAGGTAATTTTTTTATACAGATTATCATTATTCCCCTTAATATCTACTTCAGCAACTCTTGAGATGTTGCTGAACTATAACTCCATTATCTTTCATTGTGCCTTATACTTGTTGAGACTTTGGGGAATTGGATTCTAAAAGTTGAGGTTCATTAAGTTCCCATTATTTGCCATACATGAACACAGTCTTCATTCCACAACTTTTTGTTATGTTTGACACAGAATCCTTTCTACCCTTGTTGACAGGGATGTAGTAGAAATTTTAACTAAGGGAAATTTAAAAAAAAATAGTTTGATGTTTGGAACTACTGTAACAGAAATTAATTACACCTCCCCATGCAAACAAATGCTCAGTGAACTTTAATAACCTTGTTGTATCATGATCGTTTCTTGATGAGTAGAAATGTAAATCCTAATATGAAGAAGTATTTCTTCAGAGGGCTGTGGATATTCTCTTTTGTGTGGGGGTGGATATTTAGGTGAATTCTAAAAATTATTTTGCATTGGGTTTTTAAAGTAGTTCTTTTAAAGAAAGAACAAACCAAACAAAAAGTAAACCTCTTTTTCTGTAAATTTTAGAAAAGAAATGCAGTTTTCAACTGTGTAATTTTTGGAGCAGTCTAGCGGGAATAAAACTCAAATTGTGCAATATAATCTGGGATTTCCTGGGTTTTAAAACCTTTATTTTTGTTATATCCTTTTAAAATATATTTGTTGGCTTGTTGCACTTGAAGGATTCTTTTGTCCTTTTGTCCTAAAGACTATTAATGAAATAGTTCACATGGCAATTGTTCTTTGTTTAGACCATTATTGTTAATTCTCATTTACTACACAGTGTACCCCGCAACCAGATTCTTTAATGATAGACATTTTTAAAAAAGGCAGCAATAACATTCTTGCTGACAGCATAACAAAAGGCCTGTTGTTCTGTTGCACAGTTGAGCCAACAGAAGAAAACATCTGCTTCTTGTTTCCAGAAATAACTGGCATTTGAAGTAGATTTTTTTCAAAGCTTCCAATAACTTTTTTCCCATATATTTTGTAGGTACAGTAAGGGCTTAGCCCTTGTTGTTTTCTTAAATAAATTTTTTAAAAAATCTTCCCATTATTGAATATGTTCATAACTTACCTATGCAAAGAGAATGGGAAATATCTAGGTATCTGGTTAAAAATGTCACAATTCTATTAAATTTTGGCATGGCTTGATATAAATTTCAAAGTTTTCTAAATAGCTATTTCTATTTGTGTGTGTATGTGAAAATTGTGCCTTGCTGCTTCCCCTTGAGTTACAAAGGTTATCTGGGAAACCTGAATCAGTAAGTTGTCATATCCTTAAAAGAATTTCCTCTGCACTGCTGCATAGGGTTCTTTTACTATTTTTTTTCCTTGTGTGTCTATAAACATATTCATATTGGTCTTTTGTTCATTTTAGGACAACTACATTATGTTAGGTAATAGTGATTTTTGAATATGATACGCCTTCTGCTAGAGGAACTTGATGTATGTATTGAGGCTATGGTACATAATTTTGTGACTAATCCCTCAGGTATCTCATGAAAAACATAATTGTACATGTAGTACTTATAAATCTACCTACCTACTGAAATGTCTACCGCTGATGTTGCTTTTCTCCTTTTCACATAATGTGAAGGAAAATACATAACTTGAAAATTCAAAATGATTGCCTTTTATTGCTGAACTTTGCTATAACCCATTAGTAAAAAAGATCTTCGTTATCAAACTTACTGATATTTGTGTAATTACTTTCCATGACAGTCAATGACTAATGGGGACTGAGAAGTTGGTAAGTTATGGCACAGCTTGGTTAAGAAAATTGCTGTAACCTTGTGGCAGTAAATGTTAAAATGAAAGAAACATTGATTTGATGTATGACAACCCTGTGTATTAGATGTTCTGAGTAATTGGCTTATGAGCTTTGTATATGTCTAGAGCAGTAGAGGCTTTTTTTTATCAGAAATATGGAATGCATTAATGAAAATAATCCTCTCAGGTGTGATGGATTGCAGTTGATTTTACATACACAGGCTTGGGTGGTGATGGTAGCGATGAAGCATGTCATAAAGTCACAGTGCAGCTCAGTGAATTACATACTTGTGTCTGACATTGGAACGCAAGAAAGGGCATGGTTTGCATGCTCCTTTTTTGGGGTCATGTTTCTATCCTGCTACCTTATGAATGGAGGAGTTGATTTGGAGGACAGTGTCTGATGTCTCCCCAGAAAAATGCTCTGGAGGGCAAGGAACCTTGTTGAGGTCATTTCTGGAGTTTTGCTTACAGAAGCTGCAGGTTTGCCTAGCAATTATTTAAGGTCCAGCTTCTCTGAAGTTGCCCCAAGTCTCTGAATATGTTCCTTTGCGTTGAGAGGACTGATATTTTCGTTAGTGTTTAAAAAGACCTAAAAAGGAGTTTTGAAAATGGGTTATCACATTTGTTTTAATTTAAATTGTTTTAATATATTTAGTAGTAAATATTTTTATCTGTAGCCCTCTTGAATGTTGGGGGGGGGGGAATCTATCATATTTTTAAATTAAAACTTTTAGTCTGAAATATTCTAGGATTTACTGTACATCCTACCTACTGTTAGTATGCTCTTATATAAGCTTTTTATTCATTGGATTCCTATACATTTTCTGCAGTGGCTTAATAGCTTTGAGAATGCTTCTTTTCTTCTTTAAATAAAATTTGGCACATCTTTTAATATAAAAATCAATGTTCTATATTAATAATAATAATGATGATGATGATGATGATGGTTGTTCGCACAGTCAGCCAGATGTTTAGATTGGATTTGGCATTTTTATCCACCTATTGAGTCCTTCCCAAGGACCTGGGATAGGCAGATGCTGTTGTTTGATGGTGTTAAAGGTATCATAGCAGGATATAAGCTGTTCCAAGTAAAGCTGCCTTTTGCGATTGGCTGATGGTGATTTTGTCAATGCCAGTGGTGTTCAAGTGATGCTCCAGATGTTTTGGGATTGCACCTATTACTATTGGTACTATCTTTGCTTTCTTTTGCCATAGTCGTTCTACTTCTATTTGTATGTCTTTATATTTTGTGATTTTCTTCAATTCTTTCTTTTCTATTCTGCTGTCTTCGGCTATTGCAATGTCCACTATCCAGACTTTTTTGTCTTTCTTATCAACAATTGTTAAGACTGGGGTGTTGTGTGGCAGGTGCTTGTCTGTTTGAATTCTAAAATCCCAGAGCGCTTTAGCTTTTTCATTTTCTATTACTTTGTCTGTTTTGTGGTCCCACCAGTTCTTGCTTGCAGGCAAATGGTATTTCTTGCAGATATTCCAATGAACCATTGTTGCTATTTTGTCTTGCTGTTGTTTGTAGTCAGTCTGTGCAATTTTCTTACAGCAACTAACTGGGTGGCCCACTGTTTCTTGAACTTCTTTGCAGAGGTGGCATTTGCTGTTGCTGTCTTCTCAATTCTGGCTTTATATGTATTTGCTCTTAAGGCTTGGTCTTGTGCAGCCAGAATTAGCCCCTCTGTCTTTTTCTTCAACTTTCTTGCTCTTAGCCATTGCCAGGTCTTGCTATCTGCTTTGCCTGCTAGTTTTTTTGTGTACTGGCCATATAATACTTTGCCTTGCCATGTCTCTTTTATATTCTTCATTTGGTCTTTCTTATAGGCCAGTTTGGTTTTTTTGGTATTCAGTAAGCCTTCATGGTGTACTAGCTTCAGTGCATCTTCTTCACTATCCTTTAGATATTCTCCCAATGCCCTTTTTTCTTCTTCAGTTGTCTGGTGTACTTGTAACATTCTACGCCCACCTGTGCTCCTTGGTAAGTAGAGTCTGTCAATGTCGCTGTGTGGATGAAGAGCATGATTCACTGTCATTATTTTTCTGGTCTTCCTATCCAGGACTTTTAGTTCAGCTTGAGTCCAGTCCACTATTCCAGCTGTATATCTAATGACTAGACTTGCCCAGGAGTTAATTGCCTTGATGGTATTTCCTCCACTGAGTTTGGACTTTAAGATCTTCTTCACTCTCATGATGTATTGACTGCTAACCTTCTTCTTGACTTCAGTGTGCTTGATGTCAGCCTGAAGGATGCCCAGGTATTTGTAGTGATCTTCTTCATCCACTCTTGATGTTATTTCCATTGGGCATCTTGATTCCTTCAGTTTTCACAATTTTTCCCCTGTTGATGGTCAGAGTGGCACGTTTGTCTAGTTCAAACTCCATTGCAATATATTTGCTGTATATTTGGGCAGTGTTGAGCAATGATTCCATTTCAGATGGTGTTTTTCCATATAGCTTCAGATCGTCCATGTAAAGGAGGTGGGATAACCTGGCAGATGTTTTTGATGTTTGATAGCCACGGCCTGACTTGTTCAGTATTGTTGACAGAGGAATCAATGCAATGACAAACAGTAATGGTGATGGTGAGTCTCCTTGAAAGATTCCTCTCTTGATGTCAACCTCTCCTGGTCTGTCACCATTGACCAGCAGCTGTGTCTTCCATTATACCATTGATCTTTGTACAAAGCTTCTGATGTTTCCACTGACTCCTGTTATTTCTAGGCACTTGATTATCCAGTCATGTGGCAGGGAGTCAAATGCCTTCTTGTAATCAATCCAAGCTACATTCACGTTGGTCTTCCTTCTCTTACAGTTTTCCAAAATCATCTTGTCAATTAGGAGCTGATCTTTTGTCCCTCTGCTGTTTGGGCGGTTTCCTTTCTGCTCAGATGGAAATAGCTTGTTTTCAGCTAGATGTTGGACTGCCTCAGGTACCACACCAGTTAGCAATTTGAAAGTTGTTGGTAACCAGGTAATTGGCCTGTAGTTGCCTGATGCTGTCCCTTTTGCTGGATCTTTCATTATCAGATAGGTTTTGCCAGAAGTTAAGATTAGTACTGAAGATGTTACCTAGCCGGGTAATGAAACATTTGCAAGAAAAGAACCAAGCTCAGAGAACCCCAAGGACTCCACAGTTGACTAAATTTCAATTTCACCCCCCCCCCCCAGTATGTTGTTAAACTGCTTGGCAATGAATGGGTGCAGAGCAGTCAGATGTTTCAGCCAAAAACCATGCAATATTACAGTATTGGCATTGTTTAATACTTGTGCTAGCTGTTTCTTTGTAACAAGCTTCAATGTAGGCAACCTTATTCTGTTGTTTTTGTGCTACTCTAGATGCTCAGTTATTCTTTGTTTCCATTCCTCTTGTTTTTTTTTGTTAGAGGGCTTTGTTCTTTCTGAGGAGAAGGCTCTACTCTCTGAGCTACTTCTGGCAAGGCTTCAGTTTCTTTGCTCTGGGTAGACCTTTGCTGTTATTCCAATTCTACTTCTGTGAATACTTTATTTCATATTATAAATTGACATAGATCTGCTAGTCTCTGTTCTGTTATTTCTGATTCTGGATGTTGTTCTTTCCAGAAGCGGTGCATTTTTTAAAGATATCCTCTTCTCATTGAACTTGATTTGTGATAGCAGATCATTATTTCTTTGTTTTCAGTCTTTGTATATTTGCGACAGTTAAACAAGTTTTTTTTCCAGTAGTTCTGCAGCTGCTGGCCCTGGTTGCTCAGCCAACAGTCCTGAGTCCTGTAGCCTACTTGTCACCAGATGTTCAGGAATTAGCATGGTCCTTGTTGACTTGTTCTGGTTTGGGTTTCTGTAAATTACGTCTCACCACATTGTTTATGGGAGAGACACTCTTCATCTGGCTTCTCTGATGAGACCTGTCCAGTATGGTTGAAACTCTGGCATAACTGTCATCTTCCTCGCAGCATGCAAGCCCCATAACATATCAAGATAGTGCCTTACTGGGGGATGATGATGATGATGATTGTTAATATTAATATAATAATAATACCCTACAATTATATTAAGTTAAGCTCTGTTAATACTGTTTTTAATGTAAGTCATCCTTAAATGTTCTTTCAATTGAAAACAAAAACTCTCCGGGGAAGGTGATCCTACTTCCCTTCTCAACAGTGTGCTGTAATCATGACATACTTCCTAATAGTCATGCTTCTGTCTACTCTACTGAGTTTATGTCTCAGTTTTGTTAAATCTTAATTATATTTATCTCTCTTGTTTTAATGCATTTTGAACTTTTCCTGCTCATGTTCTTATTGTCTCTAGACTTTATTAACTAGAATCAGTTAATTTCAACAAAAAGCCAAAGAATTTTATTGTTCTTAACACTTAACTGCAGTTTATTTAGAAGTCTTTTTTCTCCACCATAAATTGATAAAGAAGAATAAATACAGTTCAATAAATTATACTCATATTCTTGAAATTTAAATAATTTCAAACTTTTCTCAATAGCTTACAGAATTGAATAATGCGGTTAAAATGACGGAGCAGATACAACACTATGAACTTCAAAAGTAATTACATTCAGCAGGTAGAAACATGACCAAATTTCAGTCTTCTATTGTCACAGTGCACAAGCCCTTTAATATCTACTTTTAAATTAATCCGTATTCAAGTTAAAGAGAAGCTACTGCATCAGCTGCTTGGGCATTTAAACTTTTGAGTATATGCTGCTGCTTCTCATGTAGAAAAATATAATAGAATTATCTTGGTTTTGGAACATACATTATCTTATTTTTTAAAGTATCTGTAGGAAGGGAATATGATGACATGTACTTTCTTCACTGGATATTGTAGGTGGAGAGCCATATTAGTCTGTAGTGGCAAAAAATAAGAGACTGGTAGCACTTTTTCAGACTACAGATTTTTTTAAAAAGGCATAAGGTCCCTTGAGAGATAATGGAGTGGCTACACTGGTGTAGGGTTTAAATTGGAATGAGGTGGGGGGAGAAGAGAGGAAAAGACAGGTTGGTTACATAGGTGCAGGTTATATGTGAGACAGGTTAATTATTACCAATTAACAGTGGATTTTTAACACATTACAAATGAAATTACGCTATCAGACCCCTTCTGATTTTAATATAAAATTAATTTAAATAGCAGATGAATATATGTAATTATTTTCCCCAAACATAAAAACTTTATTTTTTATGGATAAAAAATGTGTAACCCATTATTCTCATTGCATATCTAATGACACAATTATTTACTCATTCGTTTTGTATATAAACACAGTGGGGTTGAATAAGTTCAAAATATTTTTTTTGTGGGGGGGGAGTAAGCCATAATCTAAAATGAGTTGAAATGTTTGATTTTGAGGTTGAAACAGTTTCCCATTGTTGTGATGGGTCTCTAATTCCTTATTCCATTCAGTTGTTAACATTTGCCTATCAAATTGATTATCACTTTATAAAAAAATTAAGTATAGGCTTTTTGTCTCATAGGATTTAGTAATTGATTCTGATAAATTAGATGTCTCTGAAGCTGAAAATGCTGCTGGGAGATCTCAGTTAATGTACTTGTAAAATACAAGTACTATTAGTTCAATGCCATCGTAAGTTTGAACAGTTGCTAAATAAATGGTCATAATCTGAGGACTATCTGTACCAAATAATGGTCTGTCCCACAGTAAAAACTTATCACACTTGTATTCTTCACTAATTCAGTCAATCTTGTACTTAAACAAAATATTTGAAACCAATGCCTATTATTTATATTTTATTTATTCACTCAGCTTATAGGCAGATAATTCATTCTTGGATCTTCAATTACTTTGTCTATACTCTCATTTTTTTCCCCAGCCATTTATGTCACCTAGGAGGATATTTTTTTCCCCAGGATCACATTCATTTTAAAGTTTGTACAGTTTTTCTCAAAACTCATTAAGATTCTTCCATTATCATTGTTCAGTGGAATGTAGTATGCAAGTATTGGTATTTACTTTATTTCAGTAGAACATCCAAGAGTGCCAGTGTTGGACATCTAAACTGCAACAAATACAGAAAGAAGACACTTACCTTAGTACTGCACCTCAGAGGAGATCAATTATCAGGTCAATAATGAATAGGGCTGACAGAATAAGTGATGCAACTAGCAAACCAAAAGAAATTAAAACTGTTTTGCATGTTTATAAGTAATGGCTACACTTTAAAAAAAAACAAGCTATTGAAATATCAACATGTATTTGTTGTCTCACATGACATTATCCAAATATCATTACACCCCCCCCCAAAAGCTGTAAAAAGCTGCATTCCATGATCTTTTCCTACTTGCATATGCACCTACACAATCTAGTTGACATCAGTCCGTACTTTCTGACAAATATTTAGCTCTTTCATGCATTGTTAAACCTATATCTCCTCTTCCCTACAAATGTTCATCCACTCCATGAGGCCAGACCACCTTCATTCAGATCAGTTACATCCTTCTCCTTTCTTTTAGTTTCGCAGATGCACAAAATATCTACTTTTCTTCCTTTCATTTCATTTGTTAAGTCTTATATTTTATGGTTACTCCTCTTGCATTCTAGGCCATAATCTTCCAAAGACCCTGGTTGTCATCATATAGGTCTGTAGGAATTGAAATTTGTAGTCCATTATAGTTGTCATCATCTGTAAATTCACCTTACTTAAAAGTTTTTGTTATTAAATTGATGTATTGGTATTGGCAGATTAGTATATAGCAGTCATCTTACAGTGAGTATCCGTGATTTTTTAATAATGCTGCTAACTTTATGTAATAGTTAAAGTTAATAGATCTGTTATGCAGATGTGTATCTTATGCTTGCATCCAGATTAGGTTGTGCAAACTTCAAACATCTTTTGAAAGAACTGGTTTGGATCTTGTGCAGCACCTCTCTGTTATTTGTTAAAGGAGCCTATCTTGTTTGAGGTCTAGAGTACTTCTGAATAATTTTTGAATTATTCACAACCACAGCCAGAAATACATATATGATCTTTTCCTTCTTTAATCTCTTTGTAGTTCATTTTGATTTACCTTGTTTTTTTTTGGTTTATTTCTTTCATGCCTCTTAGTTTCAGTATCATGGTAATCATGATTTATCATGATGAAAATGAGCTGTAGTTGTCATACAACTTCTCTTTCTCCCTGTCTCCAATTGTTTCGAAGAGGAGGACAAAAACTTCCACTTTCAATTTTTATCATTCATGCTTTATATTAGGAATCTGAACTATGGTTAAACTCTGTTTTAGTTGTAACAAGTTGACTTCATTGCCTATGATGAAGATAGAATGACAAGTCTTATTAATTAAATGCAGAAGAAAGCCTTTTATCTAACTTTATTCATAAGGAGTAGGGGACAGATGATACTGAAATAGGTTAACTTGTGATTCATTCCTGGCAGTATAAAGTAGCAAACTTTGAAGTTTTCTTAACTCTCATGATTTGGTCTTGTTCTATTATGGCTTCAAATTACAATTTATGTTAATATAATTTTGGGGAAAAATTAAAGATAAGGATCTCTATGTGATATTGAATTCCTTAATATAATTAATTTCATGAAGAACTTTGGTTCTGTTGAGCCAGAGATATAGCAAAGAGGATAATTTTATGTAATGGGAAAGAAAATTACTTTCTTGATTTTAAGGAATGGATTCAGGATATGAGTTCATTATCTATTTTTGAAAAGTATCTGTATTGTAAAAATGAGAAGATGATAATACAGTATGTTGCTTCATGGTCTAGATGTAATGAAAAGCTTAACAATTTAGTTAACTTTATACACACACACACACACACACACACACACTTAATGTTACTATATGGATCTTTGCCTGTTCTTTCTTGATATATTTATTTTAGTCACTATAATATGTGAAGGTTGAATTAAAAGTTATGCCTCCAATGTTTAAGTCACCAACAGATGGCAGTACTGATGTCAAATGCCATGATTGAATTTTTGACTGCTAAAGGAGTCTTTCCAATTGAAATTTCATCACTGAGTCCAAGTTATTTATGATGATTTTAATGTTTATGGTGATGACTGTGTCAACCTGAGCACTGTGCATCACTGGGCCAAACAATGTAAAGATGGTGAACTGGGAGAAACAGATTTGTGTAATCAAGAATGAAGTGGATGACCTATGACAAACAGTTGATGAGTTTAACATGAGAAAGGTTGTGAACTAATTAAGGACAGTCGGCAGATTATTTAAAGGGAACTTGCTGCCAAGCTGGGTATTTCACAGTAATGTGTGGGTCAGATGTTGCTGTTCTTCAATGTTAGGTTTGTACAAAATGGGTTACTTGCATGTTGATGGCAGAGATGAAAGTTTAAGTACTTGAAATTTTCCAGCAGTTGTTGTCACCCTATAAGAATGAAGGTAAGGAATTTCTTCATAGGATTGTGATAGCTGACAAAACATGGGCTTTTTATGACTCAGAAAGGAAGCATCAGTCTGTGGAATATCATTAAAACAAATCAGAACACTGGTTTCAGCAGGAAAACTCTTGGTTACAGTTTTTTGGGACACAGGTGGTGTAATTCACATGGATTTCCTTGAACCTGGCACTACTGTGAACTCAGATTGCTACATATGCAACACTCAAACTTTGAAACAAAATTTAAATAGAGTTTGGAAGCATAAGAAGGAAATGTTGCTGCAACATGATTTGGTCGAAGAGACAAAGTATGGAGTTCTTTTGTGACAGCTTTAAGAAGTTTGTCCATCATTGGCAGAAATCTCTGGTGAATAGTGGTGATTATGTAGGGAAGTAAATGTAGATAACAAAAGAGCTAATTTCAAGGATTATTTTCCTGTTTCATTTATTAAAATATCCCTATTTTAACTAAACATATGGAGGTGGTGGCATTACTTTTCATTTAACCCTCATATTTAATTTCTTCATTGAATAATTGCCATTTATCCTGTCCCCCCCCCCCCGCTTTTAGTGATGTAGACTTATATGTCTGTCTGTCTGTATGTCTGTCTGTATGTCTCTCAAAAGTACAAACCAATATTCTCCAATAATGCTTGTAGGTGCTATAACACCATAGGAGACCTTCTACCCATGCTCTTGTTGTTCCTCCAAATTTTAGGCAAGGATACACTAGGCAGAGGGTGTTATGCCTTAAGCGATCCTCCACTACTGGTGGGAACTTGAGAATCTATGAGTAAAAGTAGCCCAAGAAAGAGGGTAGGCCATTACAAAATAAGAACAGCAGAGAGAGAAAATTACGTGACCAGAAAGAAAAATGAAGAACAAGCAAGAAAAGAGGGCATATACAACAAAGTAAGTGGGTGGTATTTCCTATATTTTGTGACTAGTTATCTTTACCACAGCAGCTATTTTGCAATGGCACCTGCATATTTTTTTTCAAATACGCCCACAGGCAAAAAGATTAAAGCCATGTGCTTGCTTTATTGCAACAACTGAAGAAGTTGCGTTGTTTTGAAGATTCAGATGCTTATATTAATTTTGCAGTAGCAATATAATTGAGTGATGCAATGTATTTTCAGCTTTGATTTTGTTATCTTATTATAATATACTTTGCTTTTATTTTTCTTCTATGATCTGAACATTTCTGTCTATTAAACCGACTCAAAAACAAGTTGGTGAAGTACCTCCTGTAATGTTAAATGATTTCTGCATTTAATTTTCAGATGTTCTGTTCATTTGGAGGAGTTGGCTGATATCAATTATTCCTCTTTTAATGGCTACTCAGTTTTCTTTATTTCAGCAAGATAATATAGTACATCAGTACAGGATTTCATGGCCAGTGTCAATCCAGTGGCAATGCGCTTCCACGCTAATAGGCTGGGGTCTGACTCTTTGGTATCCTGACATTTTGACAGCAACTGTGGCTGGCATCTTCGGAGGTAAAAGGGGTCTGTTCTCAAAGTTGCCTGTGAACTACCAAGAATTACACTACAGACTGTGGCCTATTAGCTTGGAAGCTTATCACCATTGGGAAGATAATACATTGTTGGTTACTTTCCATTTCCTTTGTAGAGTATTATAAACATTTCCCAAAAAGTATAATTTAAATCTTATAACTATGTGTACTACAGTATTTCATGGGAATATAAATTAGATGAATATTGTTATTCTAGCCTGACATTCTTATTAATGTATAATATGAATGCAGGGTATACAGAGTCATTCATTAAACAGAATAAAAACTTTGGTCCAGACTATTTATAATTATTTGCAGATCTGCATGGATGGGAATTTTGCATAACTGGTCCAATTGGTACATTGTCCATCTGTCAAATTTGACATTTGCTAGTATATTATTATAGTAATTATTTTCATATTGACTAAGGACATCTGCTTTATTTTAAAATATATTTTGAATCCTTTGTAGTTCATTTTTGTAGAATTTTCTTCCCAAAACTCTCTTGGATATTGTGCTGCATTTCTTGGTGATAACAATTTGTGGCTTGTCATGCAGAAGGAGAGGTTATATCAAAATGGCCTTAGATGTTAAGCACTTCTTATTCAAAAGTAGGTGCAGAGAAAATACATTTACAACTATTTGCCTGCACCTACTTTTGAACAACTGTTTATTTTTACAACTGGGCCTTAGTAGGAAGTGAAGGAAGTTAATCTCTGAATTGAGTGAAGGGAAGCAATCTAAAAAATAAAAAAAATGTTTTATTCATAAAATAACATTTTCTGATTTTTCTGTAGCCCCTTTTGAATAGCTTTTGTCCTATATTTTAATATGGAATATTAGATTTTTTTTACTTAGATTCATTTATATGGTATGGAGCCACCCAGAGTCACCTGTTGGGGGAGATGGGCGGCATACAAGTTTAATAATAAATAAAATAAATGGAATATAGATTAAAATCCTCATTCACAATGATCAAAGAAAATGATTTGTTTTAAAGCCGGGGTGGAATTTTTTCCTTAGATCGGGAGTTGCATTTTGTTCGCCCACTATCTGGAGGGAGCATGTTGACATTACTTGCAGAGGCACCATACTATACAAAATCATGCTGAGGTGCTAAAACTCAGATGCAATTATTAATTATTACAATAAATTATTATCTGTTAAAAAGATCTATCATATGGTCAAAATTTGGACAGACCTAGAAATGTCAGCAAAGGGATTCAATTCAGTTATTTTCTGAAACATTGTATCTGCCATACTGAGGGAATGTATATTAAGTTCCTCTTTGAGTTCTCCAATCCAGCCTCAGTTTCTATACTAATCTATTGAACAACCCTGACCAGGGACTTGCAGTGCCACAGACCACCAAATTCTTTACTTTTGACAAGCTCCTTCAATGGCTACCAATTTCTGGAATGGAAACTAACATATCCAGACTTTGAAAGCCAACAAGTTGCCTGAGCAAGATCTTCTGTCTCCAGAACACTTTAGGACTTATATTGATTTTGTGCTCTTTGCTGGCAGGGCTGTTTCCATATATTGTCAGCCCTCCCAGGTAAACCAGACAGGAAACACGAGCAGATGAGCGACTTCTACTTTATTGTTAGGCTACATTAACAGAAACTTGAAAGTCTGAAAGTACAAGTCTCCCGCCGTCCCTATTATTATCAGTTAGGGCGGATCCTTTCTAAGTTTGTTTCTCTGCCTGTTACTCAGTTGCAGGCTTCTCCCCCTTTATCTGATCGTTCCCTAGGCAGCATCTCTTCCCCCTGTCTTCCAACATCAGTCTCACATTCCATTACATATATAGAAATACACTGGTTGTATTCCAGTGGGATGGAAATATCACCTTATAGTAAATTGTGTACCTGATAACAAACAGCTCTTTGCATCCTTTCAGTGTGGCATTTGATTCAGTAACAGAGATGTTCTCTGGAAGAAACTGGATGGGCTAAATATGGAACCTAGACTCTTATATGTGGTTAACACCCTTTATACAAACACCTACCTGAAAGTGCATACAGGGTGTAACAGAACATACCCACTTACAAAGTGATTAAACAAGAGTGCATCTTGGCCCCAGTGCTCTTAAATCTCTGTGCCAATGACATCTCAGGATTCCTTTTTTCTCCTGATATACATATGTGTAATGGGCTTTGAGAATAACCTTGAAAGACAGGAAGAAGAGTGGTGGCCTAGACAGATAAATGAAAGCTCAGTCCAAAGCAGGAGAGTAATTTCAGTAAACGTCTCAGAATTGAGCCTCCCTAGTTCTCTGGAACGTAAGAGGTAGTGGGAGAAGTGCTTTCAGACTTACAAGATTCTGTTACTGTAACCTTACAATAAAAGTAGTATTAGTATTCATGATTTGGTTTCCTGGTCTGGACTACCTTGAAGGGCTGACAATATGCCTAATATTTCTAATAACACTATTAACATTCTTTTATATGCTGATACATGGCATATTCTCAAGTTGGCCTAAGAATACTACTTTGAAAACTGTCTGCTTATTGTGCTTTGAATTTGTTGAAAATTAATAAAGCCAAGTCCAAAGTGGTAGTATTTGGCAAGAGACATGTAAAATATAATAGGTATTTAGATGGGGAGCCTATAGAACAAGTTATATTCTTTTCATACTTAGTCTTGGTTTTTATTGACACAGGAACATGGATAGACTACTTCATAAACTCTAATATGTTAGTAAAACTACTCAGTTATTACTACACTGGTACTTTGTCTCCTATACTAAAATTTATAAGGCAAAAATTGCCCCGTACTAACCTGTGGGGCAGTGCTGTGGGGCTATTAGAAAGCCCCCCTATTTGTACAAAACCAGAGCTATTAAGACGCATGTTGGGAAGTGATAAGACTTCAGCCCCTGCAGTCAGTAACGAATTAGGCATGCATTATATACAAGTCTTTAATTATTGGTGGAGGACCCTACAAGTTGATTCTGGTAGATTATCCAAACTTTGCCTAGAAGAACAGCTAGCATGTCTCTGCCCTCCATTTGGAAAAACCAGCTTTTTAAAATTAGGGTCCATCACATTCTCCTCTGACACCAGGCCAAGGAAATCTTCAAGCAAGAGAGTCTTGTATATCCGTGCTCAAAGTGATATAGAGTTGCTTATAAGCACTAAATCCCTAACATGGGTGGTCAAGACCAAAAGGTCATTTAAGACAGGAAAATACTTAACTATGGGCCTGACACAGGATTTTTGATGTGACATACGGTCTTTTGACTAATTGGTAAAAATCTACTACTACTATACTTGTGACATTACAGGAAGAGTGTAATGAAATGTCCTTTCCCTCCACCTCCACCCCTTTTTTTCCCTTTTGGGGATTGTCTTGGGTTTAGAACAGAGGTTCTCAACGTGGAGTGCCGACACCTGCAAGGGGTGTGAAATGGAATTTCAGGGGGTGCGACAATTTTATGCACTGAGTTAAAAGCTTATTTTTTAAAAGTTCAATTTGTTCACCCTCATTAGAAATTAGACTTCTTCATCTTCAAATGTGATCTTACTTTTGTAAGGGGTGCGAACATTAATCAAACATTTCCTAGGCGTGTGGGGCATAGGAAAGGTTGGGAACCACTGGCTTAGAATAAGGATAGGGAGCTTTTGGGAGGCATACTGCTCCTTTTTTCATCCTTTAAAATCCCCAAATGACCCCCAAACCTTATAAAAGTGTCCCATTGAAATTCAGTGGCAAACTGGCTACATTTCATCAATGCTGGCAATTTTTGTGCCAAATTCAGGTGGTATGGTTTTCAGGTGTTTTAGAGAACTGCAAATAAGATGTGGGGCCCTCATTCATATTTAGGGCCATGACCTAAGGGCTGTAATGCTGGAGTCTTTGACAGTTTGAAAGTTGTTGGTTCTGTCAGTATGCTAGTAAACATTAGAAACAGATGTGTCCTTATAACCTGAACACCTGCAAATGGTCCTGGCAAGCTTTTTCTTCACTTCATCTGCTACTTTTGGGGAATGGGATAAAAGTTAAAGTTCTTTCAACTATCTAACTTGTTATGAATAAATCTAAAAATGTATGCATTTCTATATTGAATTTAAATGTGCTTTTTTTGCAGTGATGGAAGTCATTCTTGTGATTTCCTTTCCTTTTTCCATATAGTGCATTTTATCTTGACTTTTCATTCAGTGCCAGTTGTGAAGTATTTGAGCTGTATTTGCAGCTAGTTTGATCTTGCAAACTTCTGGAACACATCCTGTGCCCTCAAGGTAGAGAGATTCTTCCTTATTGAGCCTCTCTCAGGATGAGATTGTATTTCAAATTTGAGTTGAATGCCTTTTGGAATAATGCAATACAGTAACACAGGTAGTACAGTTCAGGTAGTCTTCAGGTTATGACAGTAATTGGGACTGGAATTTCCATTGCTAAGCAATATGGTCATAAAGTGTGACAGCATGTGATTGCATCGCTTAGTGATGGCAATCCTGGCAGTCCCCATTGCCATAGTTAAGCTAGGATTATGGGTCATTAAGAGAGGACCTCACATGACCGGCACTTGCAACGTCCTGCCGGCTTCCAACAAGCAAAGTCAGTGGGAAAGCTGGCAGGAAGTTGCAAGTCCTGGTCATGACAAGCCTTTCCATAGGTGGTTTGCAAGCAGACTGGCAGGCAGGTGAGTACTATGGAGTGTGGGTGGGCTAGAGGGGTGGTGGCATGGTGCAAGTGCAATGGGACATGGGTGGTTGCCACATGGCACATGTGTGATGGGGCACGTGGCGCTGCCGTGTGGGGCAAATACAAGGAGCATGGGTGGCTGCTGCCACATAGTGCAATTGTAGCAGAGTACTTGGATGGGTGCTGCCACATGGTGCAAATACAACAGGGCATGTGGCTGGGCTCTGCTGCACAGTGCAAGTACAGGCAGGTGGGGGGCTGGGTGCTACCATTATGTACTAGTGCAGCAGGGTGCATGGGCTCTTCAGGAGAAAAAGTGGGAGTGATTTGCAACCTTCTCTGCTGGGTTACCTATTAACTTTGCTTGTGCAAAGCCAGCAGGAAAGGCTGCAAATGGTGATCATGTGACTGCGGGATGCTGCAACCATTATAAGTGTAAAGTTGAACAATAATGCAAGATGGAGACTTTATCAGTTGAATTACTAATATTTATCAACATGGTAGGCATAAGCTTTTGTGAGCTGCAGCTCACCTCATCAGATGCATGGAGTGGCTAGACTGATGTAGGATTTAAATTGGGATGAGGTGGGAAGTGGGGGAAGGGAGAGAATTATAGGTTGGTTATACAGATGCATAATCTGTACAGGTAGTCCTCGTGTACAGCCACAATAGGGACCAGAAAATTCATTTTTAAGTTGTGTGGTCATTAAGTGAGGCATCACATGACTGCATCCAATTTTACAACCTTTTTTGCCGCAGTTGTTAAGTGAATCTCTGTGGTTGTTAAGTGAGACATAACGTGACCATGACTTGCAACTTTCCCTGTTGACTTCCCATTGGCTTGCTTGTTGGAAGCCGGCTGGGAAGGTTGCAAATAGCGATCACATGACCGCAGGACACTGCAGCCATCATAAACGCATGATGGTTGCCAATGGTTGTCTGAATGATGATCACATGACTGTGGGGATGCTGTGAGTAATAGGTGCAAGAACTGGTCATAAATCACTTTTTTCAGCACTGTAACTTTGGACGGTCACTAAACGAATGATCGTAAGTTGAGGACTACCTGTATGGAAAAGTAAATGATCTCCAGGCTTTAGTAACACAAGTCAACAAGTATAGTGAAAAAATGGATCTAAGATTAAATATGAGTAAGACCAAACTATAGGAATCAGCCTTAGAATTGATATTGAAATGACAGTTAGCTTCTGTCTTTTAAGATTAACTATCAACAGTAAAGGAGCCATTAGTAAAGAAATATGTCACAGACTAGCACTTGACAGAGTACCAGTGAAGACCTTGGAAAAGATATTCAGATGCAATCACGTGTCTATACCTACAATGATTAGAAGCATACAGGCAATGGTTTTTTCCTGTGACATGAAAGTGAAAGTTGGACTTTAAAGAAGCAGGATAGAAAGAATGGATCATAGAATAAATCAATGCAGGTTTCTTATTCAAAGCGTAAATGTCCAGACTCAAATGTTGGACACATTATACAAAGACTTAGAGAAGTCTATAATCCTGGGAAAGGTGAAAGGAAGGAAAAGAAGATATCCAGCAGCAAGTCGACTGGACTTGATTACTCCCCAGAAAGCTTCACTCAAGCCATCATCTTGCTTTTAATTTTCCTTTATTTTTGAATTATTTGGAGGGAATTATTCCTTGATTTTTGAATATATTTGGAGGGATTTAAATAGTTAATTAAGCAATCCTATGTTTTAATTAATTCTCACGATAAATTATTAACCTTTTGAAGAAAAACTGGTTTAGCCAGGGAAAGAAGAGCTGCTGAGCAAGGTACAAAGTAATCTAGAGTAAATGATTGGATTTTAAAGTAGTAGCAATATACAAATAATATCTACAGGGGCAAAGCTTGCTTCATATACTGCAATTTTCTTTCCTCCTGTAATTGAATCAGCCTTTACATTAATTGAGAGGGCATGCACATGTACCAGAACTGTTGCCCCAGAAATATAAATATTTTTTATTATTTTATTTGATCAAAATTGTATCTTGTAGTTTCTCCTAGGAACTTAGAGTGATATATAAGGTGTTCTCTTATCTTATCCTTAGATGCTTAGGAGGAATGTTAGACTGAAACTGAATCTGAGAGTTGTAATACTTTACATCAGGGAAAAGAAGTATGCATAAATTAAATGCAAATGTCTATTTGAGATTTTATGTAGGCCAGTAGAAAGTTGTGGGGCTTGCTTGGAAAATGGACTCTATGGTTACAGCTTTTGGCTTAATCAGCTAAAATATAAATCCTTGTGCATCTAGCATTAATTATATAGTGCTTTTGTTGAAGATCTCATCTTCTTCACCAGATATTGACACCTTTAAGATTGTCTGACAATGCAGTGTTACACATCCTGTAACATAATATACACATATTGAATCCCACTCAGACTTATCTCCATGTAAATATATGGTGCTTATGTACATAAGACTATAACCTCAATTAGGTCAGTGACTTATTAAAAATGGAGATGTAAAGTAGATTCGTTTTAGTCATCCACCATGATTGTTTATTAGGAATAAACATTACAAAGTTGAATTGAGAAAACTTTAAATTTAAAGAAATGCACTATACATGCTTGTTTTATGTTTTGCTGGTTCTTTTTGTTTCTTGATAAGCTCTATCACACTTTTTCTTAACCACTGTAAAGATAACTTATGTAATTACAATGGAACATATATATATTTTCTAAAAAGTGTTTCTTAGGTTTCATTTGAAACCTAATTTTTGGAAGAAGTTACAGTGCTTTCCCACTAGATGGCCCACACAATCTGCAGTTCCTTCTAATAAGGAAGTGTCTTTTTTTTAGAGTCTGTTTAAAAAAAAAATTAGGACATTACAGATTATATTTCTTGTACTGTTGTACAATGCAGGTATTGTACTTGCACTGTTGTGGAACAATTTTATAATAAATTGATGTTTCTAAAACAGTTATTTAATAGCTATGCCAGCAATGATAAATTTACTTGAATGTTAAAAAATAAATAATAACTCAGTTCTACTAATAAATTCATTTATGGAACATGACCAAGTATGACCAGGCATCCATGAGTTTTGGTAGTGGACAGAAATGACTAATTTTTCTTCTCTGTTTGTCAAATGAGGGGATCAAGTGAGATCTGCAAATGTTAATGGAAGGCAATATTTGAGGCAGTGTTAATATTGCTTTCTTTCTGTAGGAAATCTTATGACTGGGTTTCTTAAAGAATCATAAAAGAAACAGGACTTGGCTGAAGTATCAGTACTGTGAACAGTTATCTGTGTGTAAATAGGTCTTCATTACAAAAGTGATACCTGTTTCCTCCGATGTCCTTTCATAGAAATGAAACCCTGAGTAAGCACTAACTTGTCTGCCGAAGTCTACGTGGTAGCAGTGCCCATTTGCAATAAGCATGAGAAGAAATAATTTAATAATTATTAGATTGATTTAATGAAATAATAAATGTAGTGAACATTTTTAGAAGGTTGATTAAAAAAAAGTATGCTTAACCAGTGAAAGCTGAGATCAGTGGAACTTTTAAAACAAAGCTATTGGGGGGAGTAGTCTATTCTGTGTTACCTAACATGTAACACAACTCATGTTCATGTTGTACTAGTGAAGCACCCCATACTGTGGTAACATGGAATATTGGTTGGTTTAAAGCAGATTGCCTACTCTTACAATAAAAAGGAATAGCATTTAAGCTAAGACTGAAAACTCACATAGGTTATGTATAAGGGTTTGGAAGAGGTCAGTAGAGGTAGAAAAGCTCGATGTTTAGGAATCTAGAGGTAAAATACTTAAAGGGTGTAGATTAGGAAGTGGACTGCAAAATAGGAATTTGAAGGAAAAGTGGGTCTGGAATGCTACTTTAGGGAAGGAGCAAAAGACAAAAAAAGGATCAAAAAAGAGATCTGAATCTGATTGTGAATTTGGGGTTTTCATAAGCTGTATGCCATAATCATCACAATTATACCAAAAGTAAGGCTTGACATATCTCGCTTTGCATGTTATGCATCTATCTCATATATTGGTTTCACCTTTTGAGTTGCCATACTGACATAAATGAACATTTGCACGATATTCTAATTTTTCGAGTTTCACCTGTACTGTGTTTTAGAGTAAGAATGGTTGTACAGGTGAAACTCGAAAAATTAGAATATCGTGCAAATGTTCATTTATGTCAATAAGGCAACTCAAAAGGTGAAACCAATATATGAGATAGACACATTACATGCAAACTGAGATATGTCAAGCCTTACTTTGGTATAATTGTGATGATTATGGCATACAGCTTATGAAAACCCCAAATTCACAATCTCAGAAAATTAGAATAGTGTGAAAAGGTTCAATATTCTAGGCTCAAAGCGTCCCACTCTAATCAGCTAATGAATCCATAACACCTGCAAAGGGTTCCTGAGCCTTTAAATGGTCTCTCAGGCTGGTTTAGTAGGAATCACAAGCATGGGAAAGACTGCTGACCTGACAGTTGTGCAGAAAACCATCATTGACACCCTCCATAAGGAGGGAAAGCCCCAAAAGGTAATTGCAAAAGAAGTTGGATGTTCCCAAAGTGCTGTATCAAAGCACATCAATAGAAGGTTATGTGGAAGGGAAAAGTGTGGTAGAAAAAGGTGCACAAGCAGCAGGGATGACCGCAACCTGGAGAGGATTGTTAGGAAAAGGCCATTCAAAAGTGTTGGGGACTTTCACAAGGAGTGGACTGAGGCTGGAGTTAGTGCATCAAGAGCCACCACACACAGACGGATCCTGGACATGGGCTTCAAATGTCATATTCCTCTTGTCAAGCCGCTCCTGAACAACAAACAATGTCAGAAGTGTCTTACCTGGGTTACAGAAAAAAAGAACTGGTCTGTTGCCCAGTGGTCCAAAGTCCTCTTTTCTGATGAGAGCAACCTTTGCATCTCATTTGGGAACCAAGGACCCAGAGTCTGGAGGAAGAATGGAGAGGCACACAGTGCACAATGCTTGAAGTCCAATGTGAAGTTTCCACAGTCTGTGTTGATTTGGGGAGCCATGTCATCTGCTGGTGTTGGTCCACTGTGCTTCATTAAGTCCAGGGTCAACGCAGCCGTCTACCAGGAGATTTTGGAGCACTTCATGCTTCCTTCCGCAGACGAGCTTTATGGGAATGCTGACTTCATTTTCCAGCAGGACTTGGCACCTGCCCACACTGCCAAAGTACCAAAACCTGGTTCAGTGACCATGGGATTACTGTGCTTGATTGGCCAGCAAACTTGCCTGACCTGAACCCCATAGAGAATCTATGGGGCATTGCCAAGAGAAAGATGAGGGACATGAGACCGAACAATGCAGCGGAGGTGAAGGCCACTATTGAAGCATCCTGGTCTTCCATAACACCTCAGCAGTGCCACAGGCTGATAGCATCCATGCCACGCCGCATTGCGGCAGTCATTGCTGCAAAAGGGGCCCAAACCAAGTACTGAGTACATATGCATGCTTATACTTTGCAGAGGTCCGATATTGTTCTATTTCCAATCCTTGTGTTATTGATGTCATGTAATATTCTAATTTTCTGAGATTGTGAATTTGGGGTTTTCATAAGCTGTACACCATAATCATCACAATTATACCAAAGTAAGGCTTGACATATCTTGCTTTGCATGTAATGCGTCTATCTCATATATTGGTTTCACCTTTTGAGTTGCCATACTGACATAAATGAACATTTGCACGATATTCTAATTTTTCGAGTTTCACCTGTATATTCTGTGAGAGGATATAAGACCGATGTGGAGATAATGGAAAATAAATTTAAAACAATGAAAAGTAGACATGCTAAATAGTTTAAAGTTAGGGTTTGAGGAACTCATGGTTTGAAAATGAAGACAAAAACAGGACCTTGGTATATCTACATGCAGGCCTAGTTTAGATAGTATAGTCAGTGTATTTTGATCAGGAAGGAAGTGGGCAGGCAAGCTAAAAAGCTTGCTTTGAGTCTAGACGTAGAGTTTCTACTCTTGCTTGTTCTATTCTTATTCACGGCAACATCATGATTTATTTCCTGTTGAGCAATCAAAACTAGTGGATTATGGGAATGAATTTTACACTGAATTTGAACATTCCTTGCAGCTTTGCTGAGAAATTGTCATTTAAAAGTCAGGCATCAGACAAGCAAATATCTCTTAAGTTTGTAAAATCTGTTGCCTGGATGATACACTTCTTTTGGAGGAGATATGTGCGTGTGTGTCCAGTTTTTATTTTTAAGAAATGTCATAGTTGGCTGGCAGGTATTACTTGTCAGGCGGTGAATAAGAAAAGCCTAAACGGTGCACTGAACATGCACTCTTGGTGGGGCTGCATTTAAAGACCACCCAGAAAGTACAGTTGGTACAAAATGAATTGGCCCATTTGTTGATTGGTGCTAGTCGCTGTGATGATATTAGATCCATCTTTAGAGCTTTGCAATGGTTGCCAATGGGTTTCCAGGTGCAATGCAGAGTGCTACTTTTGAGTAATGTAGCCTTATATGGCTTGGCACCAGGGTATTGCAGAACTGCCTGTTCCCACCCAGTGTTGACCCAGCTAAGGAGGTCCTCCCAGAATACGTTGCTGGTGGTGCCCCATTTTTGTGAAGTGAGGAGGACTGAGGCTTGAAAGCATTGTTTTTAAACTATGGCATCTGTTCTTTAGAATAGCCTCCCTCTAGAACTGGTCCCCTTGCTGATGGCCTTCCAGGAGCTAAATTATTCCAGAGGTTATTTAGGGTGTAATCCTTCACCATAATCATTTCATTTTTTATTATGGTTTTAAAAATTATTACTGTTATTGTTGGTTTTAGATTTTTTTTTTTAGTTGTTACTAGGTTCTGGTGTTATGGAGTGCTGTGGAGTAAATTTTTAAAATGTTTATTTTCTTGCCATGGATGTTTTGTCTTACTGTAGATTTTTAAAAATTTGCTTTATTTAGTTTAGCTTGCTTTGTTATAAGCTGTCAAGGATCAGAATGAATAAATAAATGAAAAATAAATACATCATGTATTTATTTTGATTCATTATTTATTCTACAGCATTATACTGTAATATTGTAACATTAAAGGCAAGACAGCAAATAAAAGTGCAAGTTAATCAGTATTTGCATATGAATTACTTGTGAAAAAGAACATATCTTTTACAGTCAGTAATTAGGAAATAATGCTGAAGTTGGTTAGATATCCCATTCCACATTGGGCTCAGCCATCAAGGAACTTCTTTTTTTCTTTACCAAACCAGATTTAAATACAGTGGTACCTCGGGATACGAACGCCTCTACTAACGAACTTTTCGGGTTACGACCAGCTCCGGCTGCAAAAATTTACCTCGATGTGTGAACTCCGCCTTGGGGTACGGTCTTTTTTCCGCCCCGACACGTGGTCTGTGGCCGTTTTTCTGCCCCTGACACGTGGTCTGCGGCCGTTTTCCCGCCGTGCCGCGCCTGGGCGTTTTCCCGCCCCTGACGCGCCCGGCCGTTTTCCCGCCCCTGACGCGTGGTCCACGGACGCCAGAACGGATTAACGGTAATTACATTGAACCTTATGGGAAAATTTGCTTCGGGGTGCGACCAAATTCGGAGGGTGGAACGGATTAACCAGATTTACATTGAACCCTATGGGGAAATTTGCGTTGGGTTACGACCAACTCGGGATACGCCCAGAGTCACGGAACGGATTAAGTTCGTATCCCGAGGTACCACTGTACAGGTGAAATGGCAGTGAGGTATCCTTAAAGGGTGGTTAGATTATATAGCTGGGTACAATCATTTAAGTATCTCATTCTTTAACAGTGCAGGGTTGCTGGCTAAGATGCTTGTAATGGAGCACATACAGATCTTTACCACCTGAGATGTTTGTAATTTTGCTGGACCTGAAGTTGCAGGGTATCAACAGTATGCTTTCTGTTCAAGGAAAATGTTTGCTATTTCAATAAATATAACAATGTGTAAGTCAATAAACCTTCCCAGTTGCACTGTAATTCTTGATAAGAATATTTTGACAGTAGATCTTGGGACGTCTGATATGTGATGCTTTACTAGTTCCCGCTGGAGCAATAAATTATATTTTGGCTAATAAGCTCCTTGACAGCTAATATCTGTAGTAGATAAATGGCAGTTTGAGCAGGGATCTTTATTTAGAGATTGTGTTCTGACTTAGTTTTATGAATTGTGAAGCATAATTAGGTTTCTTATAGCCATCTATGATTTTTCATTATGTTTCATCCATACCTCCTATTTACCAACATTTAGTAAGTATTAATTCTCATCCCACTGAATTGCAACCTTCCCCCACTGGTTATTATTCAAATATAATACAGTTGGGGGGGGGGACACACTCCACAAGTAGGCTTTCTCAATGGCAGACCTGTCTTTTTGGAACGTGCTGTATCATGGAATCCAGATGGGCCCTACTCTAGCTACACATATTGTCTTCTCTTGGCCCCTACTCTGTTGATCTTTTGGAGATGTGCTCCATGGAGCATGTGAAGCATATTTTGAAGCTCTAGCCTTGTTTTCACTTGCTGTTTTAAAGTATTATTGTTGTTAGTTTTAAATTTTCATTTTGATTTCAGTTTTTATAAGTTTAGTTTCTGGGTTTTAAACATTTGTAGAAGATACTTATTTTTCACATTTTGTTAGCCACCCAGAGTCCATAGATGTGGGTGGGTTATCAGTCTAGGACAGTGTTGTCCAAACTTGGCCACTTTAAGATGAGTGGACTTCAACTCCCAGAATTCCCCAGCCAGCCATGAAGTCCACTCATCTTAAAGTGGCCAGGTTTGGACAACACTGGTCTAGGAAATAAGTAAGTTCCATGTTGATTGCACAGAATTATGTTATTAACTGTGTGATATTGTTTGACATACAGTGGGGCAAAAAAGTATTTAGTCAGCCACCAATTGTGCAAGTTCTCCCACTTAAAAGGATGAGAGAGGCCTGTAATTTTCATCATAGGTATACCTCAACTATGAGAGACAAAATGGGGAAAAAAATCCAGAAAATCACATTGTCTGATTTTTAAAGAACTTATTTGCAAATCATGGTGGAAAATAAGTATTTGGTCACCTACAAACAAGCAAGATGTCTGGTTCTCACAGACCTGTAACTACTTCTTTAAGAGGCTCCTCTGTCCTCCACTTGTTACCTGTAGTAATGGCACCTGTTTGACCTTGTTATCAGTATAAAAGACACCTGTCCACAACCTCAAACAGTCACACTCCAAACTCCACTATGGCCAAGACCAAAGAGCTGTTGAAGGACACCAGAAACAAAATTGTAGACCTGCACCAGGCTGGGAAGACTGAATCTGCAATAGGCAAGCAGCTTGGTGTGAAGAAATCAATTGTGGGAGCAATAATTAGAAAATGGAAGACATACAAGACCAGTGATAATCTCCCTCGATCTGGGGCTCCACGCAAGATCTCACCCTGTGGGGTCAAAATGATCACAAGAATGGTGAGCAAAAATCCCAGAACCACATGGGGGGACCTAGTGAATGACCTGCAGAGAGCTGGGACCAAAGTAACAAAGGCTCCCATCAGTAACACACTATGCTGCCAAGGACTCAAATCCTGCAGTGCCAGACATGTCTCCCTGCTTAAGCCAGTACATGTCTGGGTCCGTCTGAAGTTTGCTAGAGAACATTTGGATGATCCAGAAGAGGATTGGGAGAATGTCATATGGTCAGATGAAACCAAAGTAGAATGTTTTGGTCTAAACTCAACTCGTCATGTTTGGAGGAGAGAGAATGCTGAGTTGCATCCAAAGAACACCATACCTACTGTGAAGCATGGGGGTGGAAACATCATGCTTTGGGGCTGTTTTTCTGCAAAGGGACCAGGACGACAGATCCGTGTAAAGGAAAGAATGAATGGGGCCATGTATCGTGAGATTTTGAGTGAACACCTCCTTCCATCAGCAAGGGCATTGAAGATGAAATGTGGCTGGGTCTTTCAGCATGACAATGATCCCAAACACACCACCTGGGCAATGAAGGAGTGGCTTCGTAAGAAGCATTTCCAGGTCCTGGAGTGGCCTAGCCAGTCTCCAGATCTCAACCCCATGGAAAATCTTTGGAGGGAGTTGAAAGTCCGTGTTGCCCAGCGACAGCCCCAAAACATCACTGCTCTAGAGGAGATCTGCATGGAAGAATGGGCCAAAATACCAGCAACAGTGTGTGAAAACCTTGTGAAGACTTACAGAAAACGTTTGACCTCTGTCATTGCCGACAAAGGATATATAACAAAGTATTGAGATGAACTTTTGATATTGACCAAATACTTGTTTTCCACCATGATTTGCAAATAAATTCTTTAAAAATCAGACAATGTGATTTTCTGGATTTTTTTCCCCATTTTGACTCTCATAGTTGAGGTATACCTATGATGAAAACTACAGGCCTCTCTCATCCTTTTAAGTGGGAGAACTTGCACAATTGGTGGCTGACTAAATACTTTTTTGCCCCACTGTAATGTTATAAGAGTTGATTTGGTCTGTGACTCAATACAGCTTGTTTTAACTCTTGTAAAATTCCCTTTTGTTGTATTGCTTCTGTTTAAGAGGGAACAGTGTTGCAACTCAGGCAGTCTAAAGGATTTAAACACCAGAATTCTACAGTAAGAGTTTAATGGGTTTTGAAAAGATTGTGGAACAGTTTCACAATTTTGCCTCACATACCAAAATGAGAGCTCATCTATACATTCTTCTAACTGCAGCATAAAGACAACCCACAAACTATTTTTAGATGATGTGTCCTCATGAGGAAGCCTAAATTTGTCCTCAGCTGTTGCACTTTTAAAATAATGTTTTCTGTTGTCTTCTGGCATACAAATAGTTTGCAACACCTCTTTCATGATCTTGGTGATGCTGCTGTGAAGGGTTAGTTCTGTACAGGGAAGTGTGATCCAGTCAGAACTAAAGATGCTCTTTCTCTGGGAATGGATGGCTTCTGAATCTAAACCCACTTCCATCTTGCTGGGATTAAGCCTAGGTCTGTTCCTGCCTCTAACAGTCCCAAATGCTGTGACAGCACCTCGATGGTATCACCTTTTTGCCTGAGGTTGATACGTAAAACTGGGTATCACCAGCATACTGTGGATACTTGACTATAGTATTGATGGATGGCCTTGCCTAGCAACTTCATGTAGATGCTAAATAGGAACAGAGAGTACTGAGAATTCTTGACCCAGCCCCTGGTCACCTCCCTGTGTAATGCCTGACCCATTCTTTGCAAAGCAGCATTCAGGTACTGTGTGAACTCCTTATATGCCCTGGTATACCAGCTGTCTGGAAGATCACTAGACTTGTTATTAATCACACATTCACTAGTGTTTCAAAAGATCAGTCAAGCTATCTATAAAAAAACAGGGCTGCAAGTTGATTTAAACTGTGAGAGTTGCTTTTTTGGTTCTGCCCCAAGGACTGCATTAAAGTTTTTCTGCTGTTTCTGCAAGAGCCATTTTTGTATGGCACTGTCTTTGAATGTTTTCAATCTTTTGAAAGGGAGATAGTGCCATTTTTTCCTGTTCCAGCACTATCTTGCATGTATGTGTGTGGGATACTTGAACATGCTGCTGTCTACAAACACTAACTGCCAGCATGGCCATTCATTGCAGCAGAAGCTGGGGTAAAATTGATGAAGTGTTCTGCAAATTTCCCCTTCTGCCCAAGTAACTGAGGCATGCTATCCCACCTCACTCTCCTCCAGAAACCACTCCTAATCACTCAGACACCCGCCACCTGTACTCATCCAAGGCCACCCCAGCACATATTGAGACTGGTTGGGTGGTGGTTTTTCTTGTTGGCAGCTAACACTGGGTTAGAGGAAAAACAAAGCCAAGGGAATCTACCAAAACTAACTTTAAGTTGTGAGACAGTAAAGCTGCATGAATGGGGTCACTTATAATAAGACTTACAAATCTTGTTATTAAGGGAGGTTAGAGTTTAGCTGTCAGTACAGCATAAATTCTGCTAACATATTTTTCTGTTGACTCAGAGCAAATTAATACAGATAGTCCTCGTCTAATGACCACTATTGGGACCGGGATCTCGATTGTTGAGTGAAACGGTCATTAAGTGAGATACCCACAGGACTGCTTCACTCAACGACCACAATCCAGGCACTCCTGGTTGCAGTCGTTAAGCAGTCTCCTGGCTCATTAAGAGTGAAAGAGCCATGTGGAGCTGAAATCTTCCTGGCAGGCAGCTCTTTGAGAGTGAAAGGGCTGCTGCCAGACGGTTTCAGCTCCACCTGGAGCTGAGATCCTCCCAGCAGGCAGTCCTCTTGCTGTCAAACCCTAAAGCCTGCTGAAGGGTTTGCCCTCCCCTCCATTGATGGAGGGGAAATCCTTTGTGGGGCTGGAGGAATGGAGCTCAGATCTTCAGGATCTGAACTCTGTTCCTGCACACCACTGAGAGGTTTCCCTGAAAATTTGACTATATTCCTGCACACCATTAAAAAGCTTCCACTCCCCCCTGCGGATGGAGGGGAAATCCTCCAATCTTGCAAACCACCGAGAGGTTTCCCTTTGTCCTCTCCACTTGCAGCCTTCCCTGCATTGACTTTCTGGGGAAGCTGGCAGAGAAGTTTGCAAATGGCGATCACATGATCATAGGGCACTTGGCAACCAGTCGTAAATGTGAACTGGTTGCCAAGTGCCCAAAATGCAGTCATGTGACTGCGGGGGGGGGGTGCACCATTTTACGATGGCCAGAAGTGCTTTACGGGCCATAAATCACCGTTTCTGAGGCTGTTGTAACTTTGAACTGTTGTTGAACAGTCATTACTGGAGGACTACCTGTATGGTCATGGGGAAGAATTCAAAGTGCAATTTGACCAATAGCAACCAAATACTGATTAAAAAGCTTTTAATGTTTTTTTCCCCCTTGTTATTCCTACTTTGAAATTATTTACTCATTCTGAGTTATGTTTCTCTGTCAGTGTTGTTCTTAGCATCTTATATCTCACCGTTGTTCCCAGAAGCAAAAGATGCAAAATACTTGAGTTAGTCCCTCATTGTATTACTATCACAATTATCCTGAGAAGCTGAGAAACTCTCATGATTCAGTTTGTTACTGGAAATCAGTTTTTTTTGTTTATATCCTGAAATTGTAGAAAAATGGAAGGAATGAGAATTCTAAGTGCACAAGAACATACTCTGTTAACCCGTTTCAGCCTGGTACATGCACATTGCTATAGTACCAAGAAAAACTGTGTTATGTTTTACTGTTCCTAGATTGACATTACATTTCTTGCTCAAAATTGCGTGGATTAACATGATGTTTTTTTTTTTCCAGGAATTAAATACTATCTATTACTATCTTCATGGAATGGATATATTATCTCATCTCAGGGAGCATCAGTTAAGGTAAGGGTAGCTAGTCAATGGGAGTGGGATGCTTAGATATGCTATTACAAAGTCCATTTTATACAGCTAGATTTGCATAGCATGAATACTGTGATGTGTAGTATTATTTATTTTAATGGTTACTTTTAAAATGTTCTTTTAAGGCAAGAGAAAAAGAATTACACAATACAAAATATGCATTATACATGTTTTAAAGTTTTTGGAAATCTTCCGAAGCATGGAATACAACAACAAGTAAACAACTACAGAGAAGATTGAAATTAAAAACAAAACAATAACAAAAAAACCCCACCACTTCTAGGAGCAAATTAGCCAGAATCACTGGGTCTTATTTCTCGACAACTACAGGTAGTCCTCAACTTACAAGTATTTGTTTAACGATAATTCAAAGTTACGGAGGCACTGAAAAAGGTGATTTACCAGTCCTCACACACTTACAACTGTCACAGCATCCCCTCAGTCACATGATCAAAATTTAGGTGCTTGGCAACTGGCATGTATTTATGATGGTTGCAGCATCCTGGGGTCATGTAATCCTGGGGTCATTTGTAACCTTCCAACAAACAAAGTCGATGGGGAAAGCCGGATTTGCTTAATGACCACATGATTGCTTAACAACCGTGGTGATTCACTTAAAGACCATGGCAAAAATTGGGTGTGGCTCACTTAACAACTGCATCGCTTAGTGATGGAAACTCTGGCCCATTTGTGGTCATAAGTTGAGGACTACCTATACAATGTCCTGTAGGCTTCACTGGAAAAGAAGTAGGACTTCTATATTTGCTTTTTATGGTGGATAGTTATAATTTTTTAGGTACAAAAGAAGTCTCCTGACTTCTGGATGAGACTTTTTGCATGATCCTTTAAGAAATTGAAATGTTACAAAATCCAATATAGAAATTATTTTTTTAAATTGTCCGGGAATTCTAAAGATTGAATTCCTTCTAGGGATACTAGAAGGGTAGTGCATTTCTGCCTGGATTTTCTCAGCCTTGTTTTTCCAACTATGGAGTAGGCTTAATGGCTTTTGTATGTACTGATTATTTGTACAACAGTTGAGTTTTTCACTGAATTTTGTACAATTATGCTTGGTTTCCTCCTCCCGGTGGATGGATGTAACTGATTGTTAGGGGAGCCCCCGGGCCTTTGAAATTGAGGGGCCTGGAGGAAAAGATGATGTGGCCACTGGGGAGATCTGCGGAGGCCATAATATTATGGTGGTGATGGACATGGGAAAATCTGGTGGGAGACGAGTAGGCCGCCCCGGGGAACATGGGACCAATGTTTTATACCTGTTCCATTTTCCAGCTCCTTGGTCTCAGCTCTATACCCAGTCAGCAGACCATCAGAGGTCTTGGCTTCCGGCTGTCACTCTTAAATGCCAGGTTGGTGTGTAATAAAGCCTCCTTCATGTGCGATTTGATCATGGATGAGAGTGCCGACCTGTCATGTATTACCGAAACCTGGCTGGGCCTGGAAGGGGGGGGTGCCCCTCTTGGAGATGTGCCCAGCTGGGTTTTGAGTGTGGCACCAGCTGAGAACCTGGGGCAGGGGTGGGGTGGTGGGGTGGGGTGGAAATCGCTTACGGCTTTCAGGAGCGCTGCCCCACAGATTACTGGATGTGAGACCCTGTTCATTAAGTTGGGCTCTGGGGATCAGTTGGGACTGTTGCTATTGTACCAGCCTCCCTGCTGCATAGCAACCTCCCTGTCTGAGCTCTTTGATTCCATCTCAGGGTTGGCAGTGGAGTTCCCCAGACTTATGGTCTTGGGGGATTTTAATCTGCCTTCCCTGGGAGTGGGATCTGAGGTGGCTCAGGAGTTCATGGCCACCATGACGGCCATGGGCCTATCCCAGGTCACCCAGAGCCTGACATGGGACAGTGGTCACACACCAGATCTGGTGTTCCTGTTGGAGCAATGGCTTTGTGATCTGCAATTGGGAGAGTTGTTGGTGTCCCCCTTGTCATGGTCAGATCATGCCCTGATTACCATGGGATTCTCTGGTGCCTCTATCCACTGCAGGGAGGCTGGACCCATTAGATTGGTCCACCCCCAGTGACTGATGGATCTGGAGGGGTTCCAGAGGGAGCTGGGGGCTGTTCCTGCTGGTCTGCTGCATGGCCCATCTGAAGCCTTGATCCCTTGATGGGATCGCATGGATCCCATCACTCCCCATGGTTATGGAGGAGCTGAGGGAGATGAAACAAGAGAAGAGACATCTAGAGTGTCACTGGCGCTCATCTAAGAATGAACTTGACCAGACATGGATTAGAGCTGCTATTAAGGCTTACCAAGTGGTGGTAAGGGCGGCAAAGCAACACCACTCCTCCACCCTTATTGCATCCACAGACTGCTGTCCCACAACCCTGTTTCGGGTGATATGGGTCCTCTTGAGTACAGGGGCCTGGACAACCTTTTGCAGGGTCATGTGGAGGAATTTGCTTAGCATCTGTCAGATAAAATTGTTCAGATTCATTCGCAGTTGGACGCTGGCTTTGCTGCGGGTCTGTGGGAGATGCCTGGGGCGAAGTCTTGCCCAGTTATCTGGGAATGGTTTGAACCTGTTGGGTCTGATGAAGTGCACAAGGTCCTTAGGACTGTGAACTCAGCCACCTGCTTTCTAGATCCATGCCCCTCCTGGCTTGTAAAAGCACCCTGGGGGGTGTCATGTGGGTGGGTTCTGGCGATGGTGAATTCTTCCTTGAGTGAGGGGGTTGTTCCTGCACCTCTAAGGGAGGCTTTGGTTTGCCCCCTCTTCAAGAAGCCATTGCTGGATTCCACGATACTGGACAACTTTTTGGGGGGAAGGTGATTGAGAAAGTGGTTGTGCAGCAGCTTCAGAGGACCTTGGATGAAGTGGATTATCTGGATCCTTTTCAGTCAGGGTTCAGACCTGGGTATGGCACAGAAACAGCATTGGTTGCACTTTTGGATAATCTCTGGCGTGGGTGGGATGGTGGTTGTGCGTCCGTCCTTGCCTTATTTGACCTCTTGGCGGCTTTCGATACATCAACCATGGTATCCTTCTCATGACGACTCAGAGAATTGGGGATTGGCGGCATGGTATTGTGCTGGTTCGCCTCCTTTCTCCAGGGTTGGTTCCAGTCAGTGGTGATTGGGTAGGAGAGATCCCGCCCTCTGCTGTGTGGGGTGCCACAGGGGTCGGTGCTCTCACCTCTCCTATTTAACATCTACATGAGACCATTGGGTGAGCTCATCCATCGCCATGGGGTGAGGTATCATCAGTATGCTGATGATACTCAATTGTACATCTCTGCCCCTGGCGACTTAAGTGATGCTGTGGGCATCCTATCTTGGTGTCTGGAGGTTGTGAGGATGTGGATGGGGAACAACAGGCTTCAACTGAACCCTGGCAAGATGAGTGGCTTCGGGTTTCGAACCCCTCTAGTTCTAGGGTTTTACCATCTTTGGTACTGGATGGGGTTGCACTGCCCCAAACAGACCCTCCTGGACTCACGACTCCTGTTCAAAGAGCAGGTGGCCGTCGTGGCTAGGAGGGCCTTTGCACAACTTTGTATTGTGTGCCAGTCGTGCCCATTCCTAGATCAGAGGGACCTACTCACGGTTACTCATACCCTGGTCACCTCCCAGTTAGAATACTGCAATGTGGTCTACACGGGGCTGCCCTTGAAGAGTATCTGGAAACTTCAGCTGGTGCAAAATGTAGCAGCGCGAACAGTTATGTGTGTTTCTAGTAGAACACACGTTACACCTCTTCTTCATGAGCTGCACTGGGTACCATTTTGTTTCCGGATCCAATTCAAGGTGCTGGTGTTGACCTTTAAAGCCCTTCATGGCATGGGGCTGGGCTATCTGAGGGACTGCATCTCCCCGATTTCATCTGCCTGTCCTACCAGATCCAGCAGAGGGGGCATGTTATGGGCTATATTGCCTAGGGAAATACATTTGGCAGGTCCCAGGTGGTGGGCCTTTTCTGCTATGGCACCTGTACTGTGGAATCTTCTTCCCCCTGAGGTGAGATTGGCCTTGTCATAATTGAGCTTCCAGAGGTCCCTTAAAACTTGGTTATACCAGCAGGCCTGGGGACTCCAGGGGATGGGGGAATTAGTGAGGTGGCTCCCTTATTTTTAACTTTCTTTTATTCTCTGTTTTATTCTGTTTTATATATTTTTAATGTATTTTACAGTTTTTAGCTTTGTTGTAGGCCGCCAAGAGTCGCCTGTGGTGAGATGGGTGGCTATATAAATTGATTAAATAAATAAATAAATGCACTGTCCATAGTAGGATGTGAATGTTATGTGATGATGCTTAAATTTTTGTTCTCAGAATTATGACTTCCAGTGCACGGTATAAAAGATATGATGGAAATCAAGTTTTATTTTGGTAAGTGCATTTAATCATTGTATGGTATGAAAATATAAGACATAATGTATGACTAGTATCAGAAAATTCACATCTAGATCTTTATAATACATATACTGTTAATGTTATTATCCAAATAATAGATCCAAAGAAATTAAACTATCCACAGAATTAAGTTTATGATCTACACTCAGAAATCTGGGACAGAACTCATGTGTTTCACAAGTTTTGTCACTCATTCAGGATTTGAGAGCCTTTCTTCTGCATGTGTATATTTGGACAAGATAGCATAGTGAACAGGAAAACATGCTTGAAAAGCTTTGATTAGGAGTTCTTGATATAAGAAATACTTTATGCATATTTGTTTCTTTTCTTTAGCTCGGATACTATTGCAAAATGCTGGTATATTCTTCTTTCTGGATCTGTGCTTATGAAGGATTCTATGTTTTTGCCACCCTGCAGGTATGTAAGAAATCAGTGTTTCTGTATGTTAAGGGAAAAACAAGTAAGCTTGAGAACCCAGTTAAATACATATAATATATGGTGAGAAAACAAGTCTAGTTTCTTTTTTTTTCTTTAAATAACTTCATTAGATTTTAAGATAAATAAAAATTAACAAGAACTAATAATTAAGATAGAAAATAGAGAAGAGAAAAAAGTAAAGAATGAAAAAGAAAACAAGGTCAAAAGTGTAAAAAGAAAAAGAAAGAAAAAATACAAAAGAAAAATGACTTTTGACTTTCTTTTACAGGAGATACAAGTATAAATTTGCTTTAAGCTCCTACTCTAAGTTGACAATGTAACTTTCATTTTTTCTGTTGTTTACTATTCTAATCGTCAAATCCATATATCATTTCATTTTTTTCTGTTTCATGCAAAAAGTCCAAAAGGGGTTTCTAGTCAGCATTAAAATGAATTCTTTTCTCTAATCAAAACTGTCGATTTCACCATCCATTCTTCCACTGTAGGCAACGTCAAATCTTTCCACCGTCCATATAAAAGTCTCACTGCTGCTCTCATATACAAAAACAAAATTCCATGGTTTTTTTCCCAACTGTTTATCCATCAGTCCCAAAAGAAATGTCTCCGGTTTCAATTGTATATTAGTCTTTAAGATATTCTGAATTAATATATGTATTTGAGTCCAAAATTTTTTAGCTTTTTTACATGTCCGCCAAACATAATAAAAAGTCCCCTCTTCTTGTTCTCATTTCCAACATACATTTGAAGTACCTGTATACATTTTAGACAATTTTTCCAGTGACAAATACCAACAGTACATCATTTTATAAAAATTAGCTTTAAGATTATAACACAATGTAAATTTCAATCCTTTTATCCACTTATTTTCCCATTGTTCCATTTCTATATTATACCCAAAGTTTTTAGCCCACAGAAAACAAATCCAGTTTCAATAATGTGTACTCTTAATCTATTTCTTACAATTCTAGGGAATGCCACAGACAATGATTAGTTGAAAAGAATGGATTATAACATAAACTCATGTGCTTGGGGTAAAACTGGGCTTTTATTGTGCTTATGGCCTACTAGCCAAAATACACTAAAAATTTAGTATTGTGTCTTGGTTCAGATTAGTAATCTGGTCTATTTATTCCTTATTTTAGAAAAAAACAAAACAAAACAAAAAAACACGAAGTGGTGTTTTGCATAGCATAGCTTGCCCCAAAAGGGAATAATATGATTGGTATGTATGTATGCAATTCAGTTTTAAATAGGAGGAAAAGGATTTGATTTAAATTGGTATTTATTTGTAATTTTTTAAAATGAAAAATGATAGTCTATATCAAAAGACTATAGAGACTGATAATACTTTTGAGCTAAAGTCAATAGAGCTAAAAAGATTAAGCTTCTTAATATTGTTTTTTAATAGTAACTTAAATAGCATGTATACTAATTATTGAATCATTCATTCACTTATTGTAAAATAAACTCTTACCTCATTTTGTAAAAAGCTGCTATCGCTGTTAGTGTAACCTTTTGAATCTTTCAGATAATTCGGAGTATTTCAGATTTTTCTTTCTTTCCTAGTTCATATATTGTGCTAAACCACGATTTAGTTAATCATGATCTTTGGATTAAATTACAGTTGACTGAGTTTATACATATGCTAAGCCAAAATCAAGTAAATATGTCTTAGTACATGGTGTTAACCGATTCTCGGTTTCTCTTATTTACATATTCTTCATAAGGTTAATCTACTTGTCTTACATTTGCCTGGAAATAATTATCAAGAGGCTTTGTCCCCTTCTTTGTGTGCAAGTTTATTTTTAAGCTAACATACTTTAGCTTCCCTTTATCACTTGACCCAGAAATTTAATTTACACCATACCAAAAAGGTTGTATTCAAAGTAATTTAGTACAATTCTAACATAAAATACCCTCCAAATACAGATACAAGTAATCAAAAAGATTATTTGTTAAAAAAACTTTTTATGTTTGTAGAAATCAGATGTCAAAAATGGAGCATTGTTATAAAAACCATGAGAATAATTATTTACAAGAAACATGAGCATGTCTTGAACTTTGTAGCATATGCTTTCCTCTATTGTAAAGGAAAATAAAAAACAGAAAAGTCTCCCAAAAGGCAAGGCTGAGCATTGTTTCATCTTCTGTAGTGCCCATGCTCTGTAAAACTGACTGTGGCAGGAGGTAGTAATGACTTGTACTGCAAATGAGTGATGTGCGCTGTAAATACAGCGTTCTTAAAATGAAAGACAGAGGTCCAAACAAAATGTCTTCATTTAACCTCTTGGGGATAACATTGTTCAGTAATAGAGTCCACTTTTTAAAATAAGGATGCCTTATTATTTCTGCCAAAGTTTATGTTCTAGGCAAGCAAAATTTAGAAAGTTATTTTTTTTTCTGCTGGCTTGACCTTGGATCTGGTCCAGTGCTTCTTGGCAGGCCACCAGCTCTTTGTATCTCACTTTGTCTTGGGTATCTGCAATCATGTTCTTATTTGTCTCATTCTTAGCTTTGCTTTTTAACTTCTTAATGTTTTTCTTCCATGTTATCAACTTTATCAGCATATTCTAAAATACAGTAATTTATTACTTGTACCATCAACAGACTCTTAAAATTAGTTACATCCTAGTGAGTACAGAGGAAATTTTGGAAGTTTAAAGAGCTCTCTGTATATCTCTCATTTGAGTTTCAGCCAAAATATCCATTTAACGAGGGAAAGAAGATAATTTGTTTCTCAAACCCTCATTTCGCAGCTCTCAAACTGCTTCACTAGAAGTCATACCTGAGGGTGCTGTCTGAAAGAAGATTGCTCAGGAGGAAGAGGAAGAAAGAGTGTTGCCTCTTGGATTTACAAGGCATTTATTTCCACAGAATTGCAGAAATAGCAATAGAAATAGCAGTAGATCATCCCTATTTAGTTTCCAATAAGGTCAGGCAGGAATCCTGCTTCTTCAACCAACTCTTGATAATTTCCTGGTGCAATACGTATACTCTTCTCAGAATATTCTGAGCTAAAATATATGTAGAATAGTTCTGCTTTTTATGTATTATCTGTTATCCTTTTGCCATATTCACAAAACCTCTTTTAATTGTTAGTATCTCTTCCCTCTTTTCAACGTCAGTTCTGTCACTGATTGTGCAGCTTCAAGGATATCCATTCTTTCTTCTACCCACATCATTAATTCCTATACTTTTGGTTGCCACACAATCCCTAAGTAAAATAGAGCGACTCGTCTGCTTAATGGTTGGCAAGGTGTTATTTTCTTAAATGCTTCACTCTTTCTTCCTCAAATGTACATTTTGTGATTCTGACCAAATAGTTCAATTTTAGTTCCATCAGTCCAAAACATTCTATTTCAAAATACTTCAGACTTATCAAAGTTTTCTTTTAAACAGTGACATCTATGATGAGGTTAGAGAAGTTTTCCTCTGAGTGCTGTTCCATGCCGATCTTAACTGTACAAGCAAGAGAATGATGTGGAGAACTACTTCAGGGTCAGCTAATTTTTTTAGCAGATTATTTGCAGAGATATTTGAGATGTGCTTTGTAGATCTGACCAGTTCTAGCAGATACTTTTCTTGGTCTTCAAGCTAATGTTGCATAGTCAGTGAAGAAATTAAAGCTGAAAAGAAGTTGGATATTTCAGCAAGACAGTGATCTGAACTATACCTCCAAATGACCCACGAAGTACTTACAGGAAAGAAAGATAAAGATTTTGGAATGTCCTTTATAGTCCATAGACTTGAATAGCGATATTTCAAACATGTAGTGCATGCAGGGAGAATTAAGAATATTTCTGAATCAGAAGGATTTTGCAAGGAATAGTGGGAAAAATATCCAAAAGCAAAAAAGTAGCTGGCTATAGGAAAAGTTTAGAAACTGTTGTTTCAATAAAAAGAGATGTTACAAAGCACTGGTTGGAAGGGTGTCCAAATTTTTGCATCAGCCATATTCACTATTTTCTTATTTTGAATCTGTAAACAACTAAATATAGTTAGGTATGCATTTGAATTTGCAGAAAGATGTGTTTAACTGTGTACCATATTGAGATTGTGTCAACTGCTGTTTACTTAGAGATTCATTGTAAAATACAGTTTGACCAGGGCTTCCTAAATTTTAGACTAAAGCTAACAACAGCATTGTAGCAACCAATTTAGTGTTGCATCAAAGCTGGGGGGGAGGGTGTTAGGATATTTGAAAGTGAGAATTAGAGATCAGAGAGCTTTGTGTGTGTGTTTTTTTTAATTCCTTAATTTTGGGGGTTATGTATACTGTCATTCTTTGTTGAGGTCATGACTATTCTGATAACTGTCAAATACAAGGAAAAAGAGCAGCTATAGGTTTTGGCATGGGGCACCAGGAGCAGGAGATAGGAAATACTGTTTTCCAAGCACAGCCAAAGGAGCTTTAAATTTGCAGGGGGTAGAGCAGCAGGAAGGGAAGAGAATTTTCCAAGTTTGACAAATGCATTCTGCTTAATGTGTAAGCAAGCAGAAAATAATTGTTCTACATGAATATCTGTGAACATTTCCCTTAAAGTAGAAGTGAGGTTAAAATGTTGGTTGAGTAGGCCACAGAGGGACTGATGCAAGAGTGTATGTGATCTTTTACTTGAAAAAAAAAATGAGAACTTCAGAGAGCATTACCAAGGAATCAACAGTGTTTCTGATTATAATTTTAACCAGAAGATTTAGCTTACTTTTTTTTCTTTTAACATTTAAGCAAAGTAATATTGCTAATATTAACATTTTCTGGAAGTGTCCTATACTGAAGTAGATCTTGATTTATGTAGCTGTTCTGTCTGTTGCAGCTCTCCAGATTTTCAGTAGGGATGTTTTCTTACAATATTTGGAAGGTGATGGGAATTAAACATGGAAGCTACTGCATGTAGTGTATGTTATCCTTTAGGATTTTGCAACGCATTAGAATGCACACCACTCTAATCCTTTGCAAAACATGCTAGCATAAGCAAGCACATGTCCTCAAAGTGGTAAGGCAACAGTCCTCTGGAAGACTTGGTGCAGCATCTTTTATAGCTTTTTAAAAATTTTGTGTGTATGTGCACGTGCAAACATGGATGCCTAGACCATATTTTTGCTGGGACTGCCAGTGAAGTAGAATAGCTGGGCATGTATGCACATGTGCAGACAGCTGAGGAAAGCCTTCAAAACAGCATACCAAGCCTCTTAGAGGATGTGGCTGCTTTATCATTTTGTGGAGAAGCATTTTGCTCATTCCAGTGAGCTTATTAGCAAAGCATCCTTTTTGAATGCTTTACACAGGCCTATTTTCTAACATTTTGCTATGAACTTTCTTATTAGTGGAATAATATTCTGTTTCTAATTTTGTGCAATTAACTCTGAAATGTATGGCTCACATACTATTTGTGTGTTGTATTTTAAATTTGCTTATATACCACAAGGAGAACTCTGGTTCTTGAGTGATCTGGAACTGTAATAAATAAACCAGTCTTGATTTACTGAAAGCAGATTCTACAGGCCAATACTTGTATCATACTCTCAATTTCCTTCAGTAAGTATTGCCTTGTTGCAAATCCTTTTATACAAACTCAAAGGTAGATGATAAAATGTCAGAATAGCCATTCATGTGGTATGGATAGTTCTGATAGTTTTGGAGCCTTTAGTTGGAGTCATTATGATGTGATCGATCAATTTTGTATCGAGCCAATCTAAATACAAAATTTTAAAAACTCTTATACTAGTTTATAGCATCTTATATATCTGTATCTTACCCTGAAACACTCAAGAAATAGTTCATAAAGGAACTTGTTTCATTTGATTTCATTTATTTTATGTTTTAATTACTGCAAAATTATTTCCAAGTAATGTGCTGCATTCATATTGACTGGAATATGTGGCTCCAGCAGATATAGAATGTAGTTCTTGCCTTAGTTATCTTGTAACACTTGTATGCCCAACCTAAAACATTTCTTTCAACACAATAATCACTTCCTGCATTTCATTATGAAGAAGGTAACTTAGTAGTTTATGTAAGTTCAAGATAGTTAATACACTTGAAGGCTAAATATTCTATATGATGTATTATACAATGGGTATTTGACCTTACTAGTTATGCTATTTCCTGTTTTATACTGATCACAATCATGATAAAGATTTATCCAAAACATTCTTGGAATAGTTTCATCAAACTTCTTTCTTAAACATATCTGTACCTCTGATAGCAATTTTTGGCAACCCCTCCCCACTTTTTTGGATTTTAAATGGTTTTGTTGCGTGGACATTAGATTCCACCTTTTTTCTTAGTATTTGAAAATAATAATTAAAAAAACAACAACAGTATTTTAAAGTTATTATTTTGCAAGGTGCTTTTTACTCTAGAAACTAGAACCTTTTAAGAAAGCCTATAATAAGTGGTAATTTTTTTCTGTGAATGTGCAGTATATGCATAATCATAGAATTGTTTTGGCTGTTATTTTCCACTGTTCTGATATTATAACTGAAAATAATTAGCTGGCTATTTTCAACTAATTAAATGTCAGAAAAATTGAAGGTGAAATATAGCAATCAAAATTTATTTATTTATTTATTTATTTGATTTCTCCCCCACCCATCTTCCCCCCAATGGGGGACTCTCGGCAGCTCACACAAAACATTAAAACCATAAATACATATAAATACATAAAACACAAAAATTTAAAAAACATTACTGAAAAAGAAGAAGGGAGTCCAAGAAGATGAAGGATCTGCGGCTGAAGACAGCAGGCCTCTACGGGGCTAGCCATCCCCACGCTTGAAGTATTTCCTCCCCACCCCGGGCCAAGTGGCAGAACCAGGTCTTCAAAGCCCTCCAGAAGGCCAGGAATGAGGGGGCCAATCGCACCTCTGGGGGCAGAATATTCCAAAGAGTGGGGGCTACCACAGAGAATATTTTAATATATGTCTTTCACACTTAATTTGTCTTTAGTTTGTTTCATATTTCACACTCTTCCTTAGTGTTCAAAGTTGTTTCTCTTTTCTCCTTGATGAATAAACTGAATGTAATTTGAGCTATCCATAAAACTCATTTTTGCCAAAAAATGGATATAAATCTGGCACCAGAGAGTCAGTCTCCATCTCTCTCTCTCTCTCTCTGACAGACAGACAGACAGACAAACAGACAAACAGACATACATTTTTACTTTCTTATGATTCTGTAGTCTAAATCTCATGTTTCACCATTGAACTTCTGCTCACTGAACAGGAGTTTTCCCCCACCTTTTCCCCATGCCATATCCACCCACTAAAATTGTCCCCAAGGATCTTCCAAGCTACTAACACTATTTCACTGGGATGTAGCCAGAGATTGCAGGGAAAAGAGAGAACTTGATCAGCCATTTGGTGTCTTCTTTGTTTCCCTTTTATCTCACTATACATTCCATTCCACAAGGCACATTTTCTATATCTCTACCTCAAACTAATATTACATTCAACTAATGCAGCTATAAAAGCTGATGTCATACTATAGTATGTTTAAGACACCATGAGACTGTTTGTTTGTTTTGCTGCAACATATTAATATGACTGTGTGTGTGTGCGTGCGCGCATGTGCATACCTTTGAGTCAGTGTTGACTCCTGGTGACTGCCTGGACTAGTCCCTGCTGTTTTCTTGGCAAGATTTCAGAAGTGGTTTGCCATTGCCTCCTTCCTAGGGCTGAGGGAAAGTGACTGGCCCAAGATCACCCAGCTGGCTTTGTGCCTAAGGCAGGACCAGAGCTCATGGCCTCCCGATTTCTAGCCTGATGCTTTAACCACTACACCAAACTGGCTCTCATTAATATGACTATCTCTCTTTATTTTGTTTTTCACTTTTTGTAACTTCTATAGTATATAACCTTATCTTGCATAGTGTTATTACTGCCTACAGTATTGTGGGGTTTACACTTTCCCATTTTTCTTCTCAGTTTTGGCAAGCAGTCTGGAGGGAAACGAGGTTGCGAGTGTATTGTTCTGGAACCTTCGGAAATGATTGTGGTAAGGATCATTCTTTAAAAATCATTGCTTACTGGTTTTATGTTCCTCTGGCTATGGCCATAGAAAATTCTCCTGTGAATCTGTGCCTTTCACTGATTTGTTGTATTTTCTATTAGTAATTTCTTACATCAATGAATGTTTTTAAAGGAATGCATACACCATACGTATAATAGCAGTGTTCCAGAGTATATATTATGCTTTCTGTGTGGCCTGTGCCTGCCTGCCTGCCTGCCTGCCTGCCTGCCTCCTTGCCTGCCTACCTGCCTGTTTAATATATCTGGAAAAGCAATTTTTTTTTTTTTTGGTTATAGTGTTATGCTGCTGGTTCAAATCCAGTTACCAGCCACAGAGTTTCAGAGAAGTTTCTGTAAGCTGATAACTAATATGTTTATCTTTCTCTCTTCTGTCATTATTTCTGTTTATTTTATTTACAGATTTATGTAGTTTAGACTTTGTAACTTGTTTGCTTCTTGTTATTTTGCATATCTTAGCGTCAGTTAAAAGAGACTATGCAAATGTGCTTGTTTGCTTAGCTTGGAGAAGATTAAACAGATAGAACCGAAAAATATTGATTCTTTCAAATATTTAACTTGTCAAAGATTTGACCTCTTTCTTTTGGTCAAACCGTTTTAAAGCATTTAGCTTTCTGGTCCATGTTGGGTGTTCTTGTATTACTGATTGATCCAACAATTTCATCATCTCTTGATATTCCTTGCTTACAGCAATACTGAAAAGACATGTGGTCATACATTTTTATACCCTTTAAGGAATGTATATAAAAAAAGTATTGTTTGTATGTATTGAAAGGGTTGTGGAAGGATAGGAAGTACTTAATTCTATCACTTAATTTGTAATTCTACAGGTTTTACATCTTTAAAAAACTAACGTTAACATCACATTGATTTTTAAAGAGAATGTCATCTGAAACAGCTTGGTAGTTTTTTTGTGTAGCATAGGCTGCCCGGTGCAGTATCTAGAAAACATTATTCTACAGAATTTAAGGCAGAGGTATTGTTACAAGGCCTTTCTGAACTTTTTTGATTATATTTGTAGTTTTATAGTTCTGGCAATATCTGAAGGAAGCAGGTGGGTGTACTTTCTATAGTACTTGCTAACAATTCATTGTGTTTGCTTTTCTGGTAACAACCATGCTCAATATTTTCCTTTCAAATTAAGTGTCTGTTTGGAATTTTGCTGTACTGTAGGCACATAAGATCCGGAAAACAGTGGTGGATTCTACAAGCACACAAAATAGCAGTGTATGATTCATGAAGATTCTTAGAGTCCTCATTTTTTACAGTCATATCTTGATACTGAAGGTGTTTTTAGCATTTTTTGGGTTTTGGTCAAATAGTCCTCATCAGACTGATTACTAGACGTGAATCTGGAAGTATATATTAAGCGATAGAGTGATCTTGGGGAAAAGGATTAGCAAACCTGTTCCTCTGTGATGATGTAGCCAAATGACAGACTGGTATTAGCATATATGTGTGCTTGTCTATATCTCCTAAGAAAGTAGAATCTATAAAACAGACAAATGATGACTGTGAATTTGAATATCTGAGGGTGAGAAATCTGGAAAGAAGTGTGGTGTAATGGTTAAGAGTTAGACTGGCATCAAGGACTGTTTGATTCTGCTCTCAGCCACAGAAGTTCACTTGGTGAATTTGGACCAGTCCCTCTCTCTTTGTCACAGGTTTGTAGTTACAGTGGTGCTTAAAGGTTTGTGAACTTTTATGTATAAATATGACCTAAAATGTGATCTGTTCTCCACACAAATCTAAAACTAAATAAAGAGAACCCAATTAAATAAATAAGTCAAAAATATTATGGGTAGTCCACAGGTTAAGAACGCCTGGTTTAAGGATGACCCATAGATAAGAATGGAGCCTATTGTAGCAAAATTTAAGTTAAATATACAATGATTCAAGTTAGATACACAATGGTTTAATTACACAATACTATTTATACAGTATTATACAATAATACTGTTCCGACTTACTTACAAATCTGACTTAAGGACAGACCTTGGAACAGAACTCATTCTTAAACTCAGGACTATCTGTATACTTGTTCATTTATTTATTGAGGAAAAATACACAAGGCTACATATTTGTGTGCGGCAAAAGTATGTGAATCTTTGCTTTCAGTGACTGGTGTGCCCCTCTTGGGCAGTAGTAATTGCAAATAAATGTTTCCAGTAACTCTTGATCAGTCCTGCACATTGACTAAAGAATTTTAGTCCATTCCTCCTTATAGAACAGCTTCAGCTCAGGGATGTTGGTGGGTTTCTTCGCATGAACTGCCCATTTCAGGTCTTTCTACAACATTTCTATAGAATTAAGGTCAGGACTTTGACTTGGCCATTTCAAAGCATTAACTTCCTTTTGCTTTAAACATTCACTGGTGGTATGACTTGTGTGTTTTGGGCCATTGTCTTGCTGCATGATACACTTTCTCTTGAGCTTCGATTTACAGACAGATACCCTGACATTTTCCTTTAGAATTTGCTGGTATAATTCAAAATTCATAGTTTGATCAATGATGGCACGCCATCATGGTCCAGAGGCAGCAATGGAGGCCCAAACCATGATATTGCCACCACCATGTTTCACAGATGGGATAAGGGTCTTATGCTGGAATGCAGCGTTTGCCTTTCACCAAACATAACACTTTTCATTCAAGCCAGAAAGTACTATTTTGATCTCATCTGTCCGCAGAACATTGTTCCAATATCTTTTTGGTTTATCCACGTGGTCTTTCGCATGTGGCGTCAGTGTTCTTTTTGGGGAGTAGTGGCTTTCTCCTTGCAACCCTGCCATTCACATCATTGTTCAGTGTTGTCTTGATGGTGGTCACATAAACTCTGACATTCATCAATGCAAGAGAGGCCTTTAGTTCCTTAGTTGTTACCCTGGGCTTCTTTGAGACCTCCTAGAGTATTACATGCCTTGTTCTTGGTATGATCTTGGTTGTTCAACCACTCCTGGGAAGGGTAACAGTGGTGTTGAATTGCCTCTATTTGTGTACTATTTGCCTGACAGTGGATTGGTGGAGTCCAAACTGTTTGGAAATACTTTTGTAACCTTTTCTTCCGAATGGGGGGAAAATGGCAGACAGCAAACAGTGGAGATGATACTGTGGCGAAAAGGCCAGGAGATTGCCCACTTGGGCTGCTTCTTGTGAGGAGACCCACAAGATCCGAAGAGGTTCTGTGGACTTCTCATGAGTCTGAGTGCCGGGGGCCTGGGAAGAGACAGTGAGCTCAAAGCTGCAGGGGAGCCTGCAAAAGGACATTGGGTTTGCAAAAGACCCCACTTTCTTAAACACATTTGGAAGACAATTATTTCAAAGTTAAAGAGAGGTCTTCGATGCAGCAGAGCAATCAAACCACCCTGTAAGTGAGCCTTCATCCCAGGTTAAAGATAAGAGCAAAGGAACAATTTAAAGAATTTAAAACTAATTAAAAGCAAAAAACTTGTCAAGAGTTTAAATTAATAAACTTTAAAATGGACTAAGGGGACAGTTGAATTTGGATTTACTGATCTTAAAGTATTTTTAATACAAGTAAACAATATACATCTTTGTGGAAAACAGTTTTATTTGGATTAATTGGGGACAATGATTGGTCAGCTTTGCAAAACAAAAGATAAGGGAAAGTTGTTAAAGACCATCTGACTACAGTACTATGGTGTGGTGTGCTGAATGGACTAAAGAGTTGATGTAGAGAGACTTCCAGTGGAGGCATGGTGAGCTTGAACATGTCTTCGTGGAGAGCAAAGACAACAACTGTGGCAAGGACTGAAGAATTGGTGAGTAGGAACCTGTATTGACAAGGAGAGGACAAGAAATTGTCCACATGTGCTCTGGATGGCTGCCCCTTGTGAAGAGACCACAAGACAGCAGTCTCCCATGAGTTTGAGTGCCAGGAGACAAAAGGATCAATCATAAAGTTCACAGCTGTGGCGGAGCCTTTTAAAAGACACTAAGTTTGCTAAGCTTGCTTCTGTCACTCTCGGAAATTGTCTGTTGAACTATCTTAAGGCTATTAAGATTTTAGGAAAGACAAGTTTGAAAAGCCACCTGGTGAGTTTATCTTCATTACTTCTTTTTAATAGTAATTTTATTAAAGATTACAATTTACAACAATAAAAACTAATACAAATTAGAAAAAGAAAAAAAATAGAAGGTACAGAAAAGGAAAAAAGGAAAAATAGAAAAGAAAGAAAAAATAAGAATATAGTAAAGGAAAATAAATATATAAAGAAGTGACTTTTCCCTTTATTACAGCAAGTATAAACAATTTTAGTAATTTATCACCTTCTCTTAAAATACAACAAATGATCTCTTTTTCCCATGTCCCATCTCTTATCTATAAATAAATCCATAAAATCTCGGTGTGGATTACAAGATAGACAAAATATTTAAAGTGGAAATATAAGTGGCAGGCCAAGAGAGTGTCCTGGAAAAGGACTTTTTACTGGATTTACAAAAGAAGCTGGCTGAAGTTTTAAAAATTAAAGGGGAAATGCAAATGATAAACCAAGAGAATGACCTGAATAATGTCTTTTTATTGGATTTACAAAAGAGGCTTGTTCAACCCTTGAAAAAGCTTATGTGAAGGGACAAAGAAGAATTGAAGAGAGATCAAGTTCTGCAACAATATTTGAATGAACTAAAGATTAAGATTTTCAGGGATAAAAGGAAGGAATATAAAGTTGATTTATTTGATCAAGGTTAAAATAAAACATGTTTTTATGAATTTTTGACAACCCTTTTATGACCTTTTTGGTGACACCAGGATTGATGTCTTATGGATTTGCTTATAGATAAGAGATGGGTAATGGGAAGAAGAGATATCTGTTTGTAACCTTATAAGGGGTGAAGAGTTACCAAACGTGTTTATACTTATGATGAAGATTGGAAGTCACTTCTTTATATATTTCTTTTCTTTTTATTTCACTCTTTCCTTTTTCTTTTCTCTCTCTTTTTACTTTTTCTTTCTTTGCACTTTTTTCTTCTCTTTTTCGTTTCCTTTCTTTCTCCGAGTTTAGTTTGTGTTAGTTTTTATTACAGTAATTAAAATATATAAAGTTGATCTTTTACTTTTATTTCCCCTTTCTGGATTGAAATGGCTGTCATTAGAAAAAGTAGTGAAACTTACAAAAATGACAGAAAAAGATATTACACTTGAGGCATTCCAAAGGATCTTTCAGGAATTGTGTAAGAATGTTACAACTACAATAACAGAATCAATAACTGCCTATATGAATGCATCATTTAAAAGAGATCAAAGAAGAGATCTCGTTTATTCAAGAGATCAAAGAAGAGATGAAAAATAACTTTGAAGAATCTGCAGGACAACTGAGTGGAGAGGTGAAACAAATTAAAGTCAAGGTGGAAATCCTGGAAAATAAAATAGAAATAATAAACAGAGAGGAAATACAAATATTAAGTCAAGAGATGAAAAAAGATGCAGGTAATAGAGAAAGAATCCTGTTTGAGACCAAGAGTACTTATAGAACAATGTGGAGAGGGCTGTTGAAGTCTTAAATTTTTTTTTTAGGATGGGAAGAAGATATGGATGGAGATCAGGTTTTATGACATCTTAATATCAAGTTAAGGATTAATAGTGCCAGAATACTACGTAACAGAAAGGAATACAAAATTGAGTTCTTTGATCAGAGATAAGACAATAAGTACTTTTACAAAATACTGGAAACCCTTTATGGATTTTTTGCTGAAAATGGATAGATAATGATTTTTGGATTTATGAATTGAAAAGGATTAGATATGGGAAGAAGTGATCTATGTAATGCAATTTCAAAGGGGGAGGAGTGGTATTAAATTTGTAACTGCTGTAAAGAAGATCAGAAGTCACTTCCTTAAATATCTTTTTCTTGCTTGTTTTTTTTTTACTTTTTTTCTATTTTTCTGCACTTTCTATTTTGTCTTTTTATTTTTCTTTCTTCTCTTAATCTTATTTTGTATTATTTTTTACTATTGTAAAATCTTTAATAAAAATTATTAATAAAAAAAATGAAATAGTTTTGTAACCTTTTCTAGCCTGGTGAGCATCAGCCACTGTTTTTCAGAGGTCGTCAGAAATCCCCTTTGTTTGAGCCATGACACACTTCCACATATGTATGTTGTGAAGATCAGACTTTGATAATGAATACCCAGAATTCTGTTCTTCAAATAAGGCAGGACCTTCCACACTCACACCTGATTATCATCCCCTTGATTAAAACTCCTAAATTTCCCCTTCAAATGAACTGATAATCCTAGAGGTTCACATACTTTTGTGACACACCAGTATGTAGCTTTGGATCATTTTCCTCAATAAATAAATGAACAAATATAATGTTTTTGACTCATTTGTTTAATTAGGTTCTCTTTCTCTAGTTTTAGGTCATATTTATACAGAAATATTAAACATTCAAAAGGGTTCACAAACTTTTAAGCACCACTGTATATGAGGAAAGAGTGCTATCTATCTATCTATCTATCTATCTATCTATCTATCTATCTATCTATCTATCTATCTATCTATCTAAAAGATTTGCATGGCCACCTGTCTTAAACACAACTCTGGACAGCTCACAACATCAATAAAAACCCTCAACTATAAAAAACCATAAAACCATTAAACACAGCCAAAACCTGGCACCTCATTCATCCTCTTGTGATGTCCCAGCAACCAACCCAGAACATTCTTACTCTACCCCAGCACCTGAGTAAAAAGCCAGGTCTTGATGGCCTTCTGGAAGGCTAAAAGAGTGGGGCGTGCTGGATCTCAAGGGGGAGGCTGTTCCATAAGGTAGGGGCAGCCATAGAAAAGGCACACTTCTGAAGTCCCAATAGGACTGGCACCTGGAGTGTGCCTACCCTATCTAATCTGGTAGGTTGGGCAGATACTCTCAGGGAGAGGCAGTGCTGCTGTATGATACTTTTTGCTCCTAAATGAAAGATGGGATATCTAATAAGTAAATAAGTACAAGTCAGTAAGTACGAACTGAGGGTGAGGATAGGACAGTGTATGAAATATAAATATACTAATGACATGAATGAGAGGAACATGGAATGAGAACAGTGCATATCATTAGGTTTTCAGGTGCGTCTTTGTGCTTTTTCATAGTGCTACAAGGTTGCTTTGATAGCATGAAAATTACAAAGTGTTTTTATGATAAAGGCTATATACAATAATAGGAGCAAACACACATACATACACACACAAAAAAAACCCTGAGAACTTGCTGGAAGATTTTATGAGTTATTTCATGTTTTTTGACCATTGGGGTTTTCCCTGCAAGGCAAGATATTATTAATTGGAAATTACTGCATTTTCAGTGTTCACAAAGCATAGAATCAGTTAGAAGGGATTTCCCAACTCTAGTAGTTCAATCCTCTTTTGAAGCAAGAATTAACAGTCCTAATAGCATCTCTAATAGCTCCCTCTTTCTTAAACGTTTTGTAAAAGGAACAACAGCATATGATGTGCCAAGTACAGTAAGCTGTATTTTGTAACCTTATACGTATTTCCTTTTGAACTCTGGGCTCTATTGTAGCAACCAGGATGGCCTCTTGCATGACATTATGACAGCATGTTGTGTAGCATGAGAACTAGCCTGAAGATAACTGTAGACATATCTGCAGTAGTATTTAGAATTAAATAAAACAATGAGTAGTCTGATGGACTAAAATGATGCTTTATTTTTTTCATAACAGAAGTAAGTAAGAATTACTACAGTCTAATCATATGCTTTGCTTGAATAATTTACATAATTAATAGATATTTATATTTATAGACTTCTAGAGAAAGCACTTGTATTTTGTAATAAGGTCAGTGTTTTCTCTGATACATGGATAAATGCATTGCTGTTGTCATGCATGGATCATTCTTAAAATAACTATTATGTTTTATACAGTCTGTTCAAAGATTTCATTTTTAAGATTCATTAACTTCAGTGGAAGTCATTTAGGTGTCTGTTTAATTCATCCTTTGAAATCAGTTATTTCTGCATATGCTAGCTTTGTGGCTATCTAATAATGGTTTTAAGAATTAAATCACGCAGTAATTGCAACAAAACACAGAAGTCTTATTAGATCCCTGTGTGAAAGACTAGATAATGAAAATATTTTTTTCTCTATTTCGGAAATAATTATATAAATATATTTACTTTTGGCATCCTTATTTTTCATATTACAGACAATTGAAGCAAGGTTCATGTTGAAGGAAGTATATTTTTTTTCTTGCTGCACATCTCTTACATATATTTGAATTACTTCATGTCTCCTTTTGTTAGTTCTTTGTATATATGTATTTGTCCTTGCTATTTCCAGCTGAGATTTCCAAAGGAAATGTGAATTTAGACTTTCTTTTTATAGCATGAATGAACATGAAGAGGAACAAGTTATTAACATTGCTCAAATTTGGTTTAAAACTTATTTTATGATTTTAGGTAATGAGACAAAGTAGAGGCAGTACTCTAGCTTTAAATTAAGTGAATCTGATACATTTTTATTTCAGCTTATATTGTTCAGCAGGCTTTACAAATAACACTGAAGTAAACAATAATAGATAGGTGTCATGGTGGCATAGTTTAATTTTGTCTAGGCAGCTGTTTTCATGTATATAAAACTGTTTAAATTCCGTGAACAGTTTTTACTGATAGATAGCTTTGCTTAGTTTTTTTTTTCTTTCTTTTTAAACAACACTGTTTCCCGGAAGGAAACTGTGGCCTCTCGGTTCATTGTAATGAGTAATTGAAGAAGTGTTACTTTAGTTTTAGGAACTTCTGTAGATTTCTTATGACATAGTCACAGTATTAACTCATGCTGAGCCTGTCTTCATGAATTTTTTAAAATTACATAGACTTTCAGTGATATGGAAGAACTGGATGTTTAATCAGGATCCCGAACATGTGTTCCAGGTAGATAATTCAAAAGAGAATGAAGACAATCTCTTGCAAAGGGAAGTGCCTCTTCGACAATCTCGGCGGAGGTTTCGGAAGATTAATCAAAGGGGAGAACGTCAGACTATTACAGATAATGTGGATGTTAGTAGCTACCTTTCAGTAAGTGTATTTCCTATACTCTTAATTATTTACTCACCTGCATTCATATCTCTGTGTGTTTGATTTTCTGTTGGATCAAATGAAGAGATAGATGAAATTAGAAAGTAGATATTATAAAATGTGGAATGATAGATTGTTATTTATGCACAACACTTTAAAACAGCTATAGCTATCTTAGAAACAGTCTAATATTCTATAAACTCTGAAGATCAGCATTGTGGCAATTTAGTAATTTTAGACAATGAGAGTTTTTATGTATATATATATATATATGTGTGTGTGTGTGTGTGTGTGTGTGTGTGTATGTATATTTATTTATGGAAGTTTAGCCACATGCTGAAAATTCATGCTTAGCATGACAAATCATTTGTGTCAAATGAGCTATAATTTCAATTTAATTTTATATTACTAGTCATCCTAGTTGTTAATGTCTTTCAGCATTTTAGAAAAACATTAGCTTCTCAAGAATCAAATTAAAATGAACTTTTGAGATTGTTTAACTTCCATCAACCTAACTAAGAGACCCAAAAGTTAGTTTTAAAATTGCTTTGATTGATCTGGAATGAAATTAGGCAAATCTTTATAAGCATAATTAACAAAGAGTGTGAGTGCTAAAACTGTTTTTAAAAAACTGGATTTCCCCATTCTGGAAGGAGATTAAAGCTGCCTTCTCTTCCCAGCCCTGTCCCCCCTTTCCTGAGTTGAGATGAATTCTCAAGTTGTTCTGGAGATTACTTTTATAGAATAAGAAGGCAATCTTCACTTGCTTTTAGTATTTCTTGCAGATATTAGAAGTTTGCTGATTGTTCATGTTTCAAGAATAAAGTTTTATAAGGGGCATGTACTTTTTCTGTGCATTTTTTTCTGAATGTAATACGTAGAATACTTCTTCATGAATATATCTTGTTTTGATTATCTTTGATCATTAAAAGACATGTTGAAGAAGCTGCTGCAAATTTATTCACTTAAGTTATTTGTATGCCATATTTCAGTCTTTTGTCAGTAGCTGATAATTCTGTTTTTACTTGTATATTATTATATTTATATTCCTCTTTTCTTCTAATATAGGCCCCCCACTTTTTTGGGCTGGTGGGCATTTGTTGCATTTTGAGAATATGTTTTGGGTGCTATGCTGGCACAGCTTGCTTATTTACAAAATAAAGACATTTGCAAACAAAGCTGAAGCTGCCAATCCTTTTCATTTTCTAAAGAGAAGTAATAGAGCTACTTTAGAGCCTAGAGGAATTTTTGGAAATAGGGTGTTGCTGGACACTGGTAATTTGCTTTGCTTTGCAGTATTCCAGCTTCTGGAAGGAGGAAGACTTCAGATTATACACAAAATTTTTATATGTGTGTATACACACACACACACACACACTCACACGGATTGTTGAATCACTCTGGGAGAGAATTCCAGAATTATGGAGCCCATTCCAGAAAGGACTTATCCTTGCTAAATACCACAAATATTCTAATAAGGGGCACATTCAATGTAGGCAAAGGCAATCCTGAAGGTTGTCTTGTTCCATTTAAAATTGTTTTCTGGTTGAAGTCTTTAAATTTCTACTTTGTTCAAGGATCAAAGGAATAGAAAGGATGTTTCTTGCACATTGGGGTGGAATATAAATATTGTAAGTAAGTAAATAAGTAAATAAATAAAAACTCATTTCAGTGTTAGAACTGAAATTCACCAAATTCCCAGTGAGTTGCAGTCCTAAACTTTATGAAAGCTGCTAGGTTAGGGAAAGCTTCTTTAGACCATATAGCCAAGATTAGTTAAGGACACATTAGATGAAATCTTCTTCAATCATCTGTTATTCATATATTTTATAATTTAGATTATAACAAAGTAAATTAAGAATGTGTGTTGCTTGTTTTGACTGAGAAGATGCACATGTGTAAAGGTACATATATATTTGTATGTACTAAATGATATCTTTATGTACTAATTAACATATTAAATCAGATATGTATCATGAATAATACACTGAGATAATTTCAAATAAATTATATCAGGATCATATCTATCTATTCATCCATCCATCCAAGTTATAGCTGTTAGTTTCTTAATTATCAGTTTTATGTTCTGGCAAAACATTTATTTTAAAAATAGTAAGAGAGAAGATTTAAAAATGTCTTGATATGTTAAGATATTAACATACTAAGATTTTTTTCTTTGAATGCATTAAAATGCATTTTAATTTTGAATTTGTTTTCTCAGTAGCCCTATATATGCAGAAATGGCTGTTCGCTGTTGGTCTTCTACTCCTTTTTGTACTACTCCTTATAAATTACATTTATGTTATTTTTTCTTTATAGGTTAACTTACCTGAATACATTTAATTTCAGTAGCGCCATAGCTTGTAAGTGAAGGATTGTCAAAATAAATAGAAACTATAGACTAGTTTCCCTAGAAGAAAAAGTTACAAGGGGTTATTTAGTTTGCGAGAGGGAGAGGGAGAGGGAGGAAAGAAGCATAGGGTATGATAAAGATATATGCAATTATGAATAATGTAGAGAAATGGATCAGTGCACAATTTTTGTTTGTGATACTGACAGTATTAAGATATCTTATATACTCATTTTTTATAGTAGGTGATGGAATAACATGGAATAATACTGATGAAGCTGTGCTCTTGTGATAACTTAGTAATTGCTGTTTCATGGGTAATTTATTTCAATTTATTTCAATTGTCTTCATTTTAGTTGACCTACTCTTAGCTTTATTGTTAGAAACAGCAGATATTTAACTTACCATCTACTTGAGAGAAAAACCTGTGAAAATGTCATCTGATGTTACTTGCTCATGAATTCACCTGAGCTCAGCATGTAATTAAAAGGACTTAAATTGTATACCAAATTGTTGTTCACCCTTTTATTTGTGGTTTGTGATAATGTTGCACTGAAATGATTTTCAAATTTGTTTGCAACAGAAAGCCATGACTGTTGTGAAGTAATTTCCCAAACAGTATAAAAATGGCAAGTTACTTCAGTATGTCATCTCTAAAAATTCTAATTATTGTTACCTAAGTGCTCGCAAGAAAAAAAGGTGTTTGTTTTGGTTTATATTGCATATAATAAAACATTGCATAGGAATGCTGCATAATTATGTGGTTGAATATTTTCTTTTGATCGAGGGGAGGGGGCAGAGAGCCCTTCAACCTTTTTTTTTTTTTTTAATATGCTTGCAGACTGGTTTAGTACCATACGTGGAGAGCTGATAGTCCTGTCTGTCATTGTGGTGTTAACTGATGTTGTCATATGTTACAGGAAGCTGCTTTTCTGGCTGAATGCCAGATTACTGATTCAAAAGCAACATAACAGATATAAAAAGGCACCCAAAAGAGCAGCTTAAGAATAGGCAGACTCATCTTACTGACGAGTTGATAAGGAATGGACTCTCCTTTTATTAGTTTATTTCTGAAAGAAACATGGATCATGAAATCATTTTAAAGAAGTTGGCTAGTTGTTACTAGAACAGAAAAGACATGCTTGTGTCACAGTTCAGTTAACCACTAAAGGGCAATGGCATGCACCCTGTTGACTATTGGAGATTATCATGATTTAATCTATTTTAACATGTCACTAATGTTACTCAGATTTATTTTAATTCATCTCATTAATAAGCTTTCTACAATCTTAATGCATATTCACATTCCTTGAGAGAGCAAATTCAACTGCATTGGTTCAGATACAGAAATTCTTTCTGCAACATCTTAATTGCTATATTTTCCAGTTTGTTAGACAAATGATTATATGTGGAGTCCTTGGTGCTCTCTGAACTTGGTTGTTTGCTTGCAGACGTTTCATTACCCAACTAGGTAACATCATCAGCGCGATGTTACCTAGCTGGGTAATAAAACAAACAGCCAAGCTCAGAGAGCACCAAGGACTTCAGAGTTCAACCCTGACCTACATATATTCTCTTCTGTTGGAAACATTATATGTGTGTTTGTCCTCTTCACAAATTATTTTAAGTGCTCAGTGTATTCAGGTTTCAGAATACTATGTCTCTCATTGAAATAATGATTTTTTGATTCATGGTAAAGTAGATATCAGCACTGGAGTATAGCCAGGATTATTCAGTTTAATGTTTGTTTTTTCTCAGCAATAAAAGTGTTAAAAATCTTTTTATCTTTTAAATATTTTTAATAATTTCACAAATTTTTAATTCAGATAGCTGTAATTATGCACATCTTGAACTTATTATAAGCTATATTGTAATTTCTAGATTTCTAAGTCCATGTTTACATGTTAAGTACTAGTTAAGTCCAGTATCTTTATTATGGTCAAAGACCAATACAGAATAAACTCAATAGTATAAAACAGGTTACATACAAGAAGGACAAATTCTGGACATATTAATCAGTTGTCTGTGCATTTTGCATATAATGTTGCAGAATTTTGCTACATTTAGAGTAACGGTCATTGATAATTTCTAGATTTGGGGAAACTTGTCTATATTATATTGTTAAGTACATGTTTATTCACATTGGGTCCAAAACATATTTACTTGTGCAAATTTTGTGTGTGAGTGTGTGTGAAAGTCTGTTTAGCAGATTACTTCTTGTTCTGTTTCCCTGTTTTATATTGTGTGTCTTTCAAAATGGGTTTTGATTCCCTGAAAATACGGATTTTCATGAGGTATGAAGGACTGCAGCCAGTTTGGCATGCAGAAGATTGCATAAGTCAGATTAACATAATACAAAAGTGATAGCAAAAGTTTCCAGATTCCTAAAGATAAAAGGCAATCCTGTAACTTTCGTTGTAAGTTCTGTTATAATAAATTATCATTGATGGTGTCTTTTTTGGGGGGGGGGGGAGGATTTTTTTAGAAATCTGAGAATCTTTTGGATTTGGCTTTCTTTGAATGCATATTTGCATTTCTCATTTATGAGTCCTTGGTTATTTTGCAGCTCTTTTGCAATTGAGAAAACTTTCTTAAGATTGATACATTGCCCCTTTCCATCAACATTATGTTTTCTATGTGATTCTTTCCCCCAAATGAAATATTCATCTGTAGGAAATATGCCAATGAATAAAACAGATAATCATTTGCATTCAATTAACTGTATGCAATTTGAAAAGTAGGCAATATCTAATAGAAAACTCAGATGTATCTGTAAGTTAATAGACATAGAGGAAATAAGCATTTTGTTTAGTATCTCTATTTATTTGAAAAAATTCTGCATTTGTCCCATTAATATTGCTTGTATTTGTGAGTATAGCTGTTTCATTTTAATGTCCCATCTAAATATTCCGATACTGGAATATATGCATTTCTTTTTAACAGCAACTGAATACTGTGGGCATTTTCATTGAGCTATTCACCATGATGCTTTTTCTAAGAAGTCACTGCAACATATTTCCCATTATCTGTAAAATTGGAGGGGGGGGGCATTGTGCCAGTGTGCATTGGTTTGTGCTTGCTTACATTGGACTGTATTTATCTTTGGGGGTCCATTCATCTAGTTTGAGAAATTATTTTGAAGCTCAGCAGTTTTTTTTTATTTACTTTATTGTCCAGAATAGTTCAGTGACATCAACAAACTTGGCCAGTTCCTTGCTTGTCTTTAATTTCAGATCGTTTATGAACAAAATAAATATTAGTAACAATCCCTGGGGGGAATTATTTGAAACATCTGTCCAGTTTGAAAATTGGCCATCCATTCCTACTCCTATTTCCTGGTTTTTAAGTTGCTTAGGAGACCAGAACACCTGTTGTCTAATTCCCCAGTTGTTGGGTTTGCTCAGGAGCCTTTGGTGAGGGATCTTATCTAAAAATATTTGAAGGTGAAAGTATACAGTGTCTATTGTATAACCCCTTGCATGAATGATAGCAAATATATACTGTCATTTAGCTAAATTAGACATGTATAGCATTAGCACCATGACTACCTTTTAAAACTTTCTTTCACATCCAGGAAGCTATGTGCTTATTGACAACCTCAAAGATCTAGAAAAGTAACTGAGTCAAGATTGCTGCACTTGCAGAAGATATGCTGAATTCTTTTAAGCAATACTTATTTTATAGATTTCACTATTTTTGGTGTAATAATACTTTATGTCTTTTGTGTAGAACAGGTGTTAAACTCTAATTTCATGTATTTCCCCCTCCTTTTTAAAACAAGGCATCACATGGGTTACCGTCCAGTTCTCAGAAACAGATGCTGACCTATCTTAGAATGTACGAAATTTTCAAAGTTTAGGAGAATATTCATTTCTCCTTTTCTGACTTTGCAATCATATAATATCAAAACTGAAAGAAATAGGGGAAATTTAATATACAGAAGTGAGAGAGAAATGTGCATAATCCAACATAGCTTTTTTTAAAATGTCCCAAAGCATTCTTGATTTTATTTATGCATGCATGCATGCATGCAGTTTATATGGCCACCCAACTCACTCATGGTGACTCCAGGTGGCTTACAGGAATAAAAATCCCAAATACAAAACCCACTACACCCCTCCCACCTCCTGGCAACAACAGTACATTTTCACTAGCCATCTGATGGGCTTGGGGTCAACATGGGATCCCTAGGCCTGCTGGCAAAACCACATCTTCGGGGCATTGTGGAAGAGTATCAGGGGTGGGGGCCAGTCTTATCTCTGCGGGGATGATGTTCCACAGGGAGAGAGCTACCACGGAGAAGGCCCTTCTTCTCGGTCTCACTAGATGGACCTCCTTAATAGGAGGACCTGTAACATACCCTGCCTCCCTGATCTGGTGGGTTGGGCAAATGAAACTGGGAAAACGTGGTCCTTCAAATAACCTGGCCCTAAGCCATGTAGGGCTTTAAAGGTGACAACCAGCACCTTGAATTGGACCCGGAAGCAAATCAGCAGCCAATGCAGCTCCTGCGAGAGAGGTGACACGTGTGCAAATCTAGACTTGCACAAAACTGTGCAGGCCACCACATTCTGAACCAACTGAAGCTTCCAGATACTTTTCAAGGGCAGCCCCATGTACAGCACATTACAGTAGTTATTTTAAATTGAACTTAAGAATGTTTGGAATTACATAACTAATTTTTATTCTCAATCTAATAATTACTGAAAATAAAATATTTTTAGGAATATCTAAGAAATAGGACTGAGACTCAGATGCTCTCTCACATTTATGAATCATATGCTTTGCCTCATTTTGTGCATATATCATCCAGCCACAGTCCATATAATTTCATCCTGCCTTTGGTTCCATATTATTTCTATTATGCATTTGAGCATCAATTGTAATTGTATGGTTTCTTTATGTGGGCATGGTATAAATTTATGTCAAGCTAAATTGATACAGTTACCTAAGGAATGAAATGAACTTGAAAACATGGCCTGGCTTGAATGTTATCTTTATCATGGAGAGCCTCCTTAAATCAGTTTCTGTGTATGTTTGTTCCTGTTATAAGTTTATATAATGAATAGAGCCATGTAGCATTTGAATTCAGAGTGTGTGCTCATGTAGCACCTGTAAGCAGCACCTTAAACCAAACACAGTTGTTCCTGGCATCATGCAGTCCTGAAAAAAAACACAGCTTCTTTCAGGAGTTGCCAGTAGGCTTTGTGAACAGCCCTGCAAAATCTGATGCATCTTTTCCCCTTTGATTGCAAAGTGCTGTATTGCCCTAATAAAACCATTGTTTCCACATCACATGGAGTATTTTCATGGCACAAATGGATAGCAGCTCAGTTGAAACTCTTTATATCATGCACAAAACAGCGTGTGATGAGTTGCCCTATACTAAAGTACTCTAGCATGGTGAGTGTCTAAGAACAGTGACAAGAAATGATGTCTTACATATGATAAATGTAAGCCACCCAGAGTCCCCCATTGTGGGGAGATGGGCGGGGACAAGTCGAATGAATGAATGAATGAATGAATGAATGAATGAATGAATGAATGAATGAATGAATGCTCTGTTCTCAGGTACTGGCTTAAATTAAAATTGCACCTACCAGGTTTATCTAATAATTTCCAATCAGCTGGGCAAAAGATAGCTCATACAAAAAAACCTGTCATATGGGCTCTCATCAGAGCTTCTTGTAACTATGCCCTGTGAGAAGGCTAAAGAATACTTCTAATAATGTACCATGGATGTAGAACTGCAAATTAATCTAGCAAATGCTCATTTAGACTATCAAGCATGGAAATCAAATTTCTGTTCATCCAGCCACCTGTTACTCAAAGACTCCATCTCTGTCCAAGTATTGGGGTGGTTTTTTTCAAGGTCCAAACTATTGTCCTTCCATCTACTGTGATAGAGAACAAATTCAATAAAGTACCATATAATGAACATGCTTGCCCTCCTTTTATATGGATATTTATGGGGAACTTGACTTACTGTACTGTTCCACCTTTCTGGGCACCAGGAAGCTTGTTATGTTTTTCCCCTTTAGCGGACAAGCATTCTTATACCATCTTCAAAGCAGCCAAATTTTGTGTTCAGGTTTGTAGAATTCTTGGTGATATTCTAAAAAGGAATCTCTGTTATAAATGATATGTGTTTGATGATACTTTAGTTTAAATGTGCCATATCTATATCATATCTACCTGATAATATATGAAGGCTGGTCATATTATAATTATTCTATTATTTTTTTGTATATGATAACAGTAATGTGCATACCCAGAGATTCAGTTGCTTTTCACCATCTAAGTCTTACTCAGAGGTTTGAAAGATTGGCAGTGTTTCAAAAAGAGATGTAGAATTTTCTTCATTCAAATTTAGGAAAAAAATGTGAAATTGGTATATGCTAATAATTTTTCTTCTAGTGGACTTACCTGAATAAAAGCATAGAAACATTTTTTTTTTTAAATGTGGTCGATCAGTGTTCTGTCTAAGCCAAGGAAGCAGATGCTCAAGTCATAATGTCTTCTGAACAGCAGTTGAGTTGGCCTGGCAACTCTGGCCCAATTTTTATAAAAGTCCATAACATACTACTTCATAAGTTCTCAAATTATTTTTTAAAAATTCAGAAGTTACATCTCTTTCTCTCCTTTGCTTTGTCTTTTCTTTCCCACTGTCATTTAGTCTCTCCTTAGTGTAGAGCCTTGGGCATTGGCCTTGGTCCTGGGTGAGAAGCCTCCCCTTTCTTCACCTTTCCCTTGCTTTCCCCTTCGCTTTCCCTCTTCTTTTTTGCTGCCGCTTAATCTCTCCTTTGGTCCGGAGCCCAGGAGATGGTTTATGGGCTTCAGCCTAGCTCCTGAATGAAAAGCCTCTTCTTTCCGTCTCCCCTTCTCTTTCTCTCTCTTTTCCCCCCTTCTCCCTCCTTCTCCCTTTCCTTCCCTTGCTTACCTCTTTGTAAAAACATACTTTGTTAATGCATCATCTTTGACAGTGAGCGGGAGACTGTGCCTCATGAGTGGGTGTGTGAGGGCCGCATACGCGTGCAACTTAGAAGGAACATTGCTGTCCGTATGCTTTTATTCTGTATTTGTTTTTAATACTTTTGTTATTTTAATCCCTTTGGCTCTATTCTGCTGAAGCAGGCCTTTGAACCTGCAAGTTATTTTAATTTAAAATTGATTAAATAATTTTAATTTTCAGTAAAATTCTAAAGAGAAATCCAGTGTTACTTACAGTAGGGTCTAAGTAATGTAGGAATGACTTGTTCATATGGCATATCAACATGGTTAATACGAGAAACTATAGGGAATGAAGTAAATCAGATGGGATTTATGCAAGTATAAATGTCAGATGCTCTAAATAGAAGATTTTAAAAATATATAGTATATTATCTGTAAGAAAAAAAGGAGCTACAATTCCTATAGGAAAATTGAATCTATGGTGCCTTTTTTATTGTTCCCTCTGTATCTCCTGTTCTATTTTTAGAAGCTTACATCATTTTTGTTCTAGTGACAGCCTCTTGCTTACATTTCCCCTCCTCTCTCTTCCCCCTCCCCTTTCTTTCCCTTTTTCCTTCCCTCAGGATAGCTTATATCTTCCTACTGCTATTCAATCATATCATTATTTTGGTAGGATTTTTAGGCTATAGAAAGCTCTGGCTGCAGT